>NC_064287.1:55281402-55405719 GCF_019186545.1 Solanum stenotomum
ATATATAACTTTTTTACTCTAAAGTTGTATTTGAGCAATATCAATATTTACCTTTGTTGTCTAGTTACAACTCGAAATTAAAGTACAAATTACAAGTAGTTGATACATTAGGGTTAAGGGTTCAGTACATAGATGTCATGGTGTTAGAGATTTTGGATTCAATGATAATTAACTAATCTCAATAAAAATTTTAACACTTTTTATTAATATACATATTTATTATGATTAAAAATTATTTTTGTTGGAGTGGTCGTTGAGTACCATATTTATAATGTCCTAATTTGGATCGTGACATATATATATATCATTAGATAGTGGTACATTGTGTTATTGACTCATCGTAACATTTAAAATTGATTTGGCAAGTTGTATTATAATGTCATTTTATTGGGCAATGTACTGTGGCATTGTATCATTTGAATATTGATTATTGGACAGTTGAATTATATTATTGTGATATTTAAATATTGATTGGACATTTGAAATTTTGAATTATGGTATAGTCTATATATGCAGAGTTTTTGGCAAATTAAAGTGTAAGCAAAAACTAAGAAATCTTAAAATTCCATAATGGCAGAGTTTTTCCCCATGAAGAGTGGTGAAGGTGTATATAGCTACACCAAAAATTCCTCATCCCAGGTAATATTTATAGTATTGCTTTATTGAATTCGCTTTCTTAATAGTCTCACGCTTCGACTTTGAACATAATAGACTAGTATCAAGAATGATTTTTAAACTAAACAGAAAAGTGTGCCACATAAATTGAGATACGTGAAGTAGTTATATTTTGAGCTATATTAGATAATTGTTGAGCATATTTGAATACCTTTAACGAAATTTCTTAGTTCGCCATTACAGTATGATTATGATTATGACCTTAGCTTCGATTTCAATGGTTGACTTTTCAAACAATATTTTTTTTTTTGTAGAGAAAAATTGCAGATAATGCAAAATTGATGATGAGAGAGGCAATTATTGAAAATCTTGATGTACAAACCAAAACATTTCTTATTGTAGACATGGGATGTTCAATTGGACCAAACACATTTTTTGCAATGCAAAATATTGTAGATGCCATAAAAGATAAGTACCATTCTAAATTATCACTCGATTCTACGAATCCTGAAATCGAATTTCATGTTTTCTTCAACGATCATGTCACAAACGATTTCAATATCCTATTCAAATCACTATTTTCCGATTAAAAACCATATTTTGCATCTGCAATTCCTGGTTCTTTCTATGGACGATTATTCCCCTTGTCTTCTCTTCATATCGCGTATTCTTGTTGCGCGGTAAATTGGTTATCCCAGGCTCCAAAGGAGTTGATAGATATGAAGAATAAAGGAAGAATTCATTATGATGGTGCTTCTATTGAAGTATGGAATGCATATGTTGCTCAATTTCACAAAGATATGGGAGTATTCTTGAGTGCAAGGGCAAAGGAAATTGTTCCTGGAGGTTTAATTGTTCTTATTTTGCCAGCTATTCCAAGTGAGATACCATACTCCAAAATTGGATATAAGATGTTCACATTTCTTGAGTCTAGTCTTATTGATATGGTCAATGAGGTGAGTCACTCATAACCTTATACTCTCTTTGTTTCAATTTATGTGTCATGATTTTCTGTCTAACTTGTAGTCATAACATCTAATAACAAGGCATATTTAGGCATAATACATAAATATATCATTTAATTTTACTTCAGCTGATATCTATGCCCTCTAATTTTGAGTGTGCACAAATAGACACTTAAACTTGGATAAAATTGAACAAATAGACACATTCATCTTACGTGTCATCGTACATGACAATTTTGTGTCCTATGTGAATTCCTACATGTATTATGTCACGTAAGAGGTGTGTGTCTACTTGTGCACACCCAAATTTAAAGGCATAAATGATAGTTGAAGCCAAGTTAAATGACATATTTATGTATTTTCCGACATATTTAAGATCATAAGATGAAATTTTGGTACATTACACTTTTAAGATCACGAGATTTAAAAGTCTCTCTTACTTTCGTAAACTCCTTAAATAAAACGAAGGGAGTCTATGATTAATATCTTGGATCTAGGCTTCATATCTCATATCCTATTTCTTGGATCTTCTGAACAATTACGGAGTCAAGAATCTTAATAAGGGAATTCAAAAAATTGCAAATTCAATAAGGGGATTCAATTGAATCCTCTTCACCACATTTAACTCTGTCAATGCTTCAGTCTCATTTTATGTGACACGTTCCCTTTTTTTCCATACAGGGAATTATAGAAGAATCTCTAGTTGACTCATTCAATTTGCCAATATATTTTCCCTCTATTGAAGACATGACTAAAGTGGTGGAGAAAAATGGATATTTTAGCATAAAGAGAATGGAGCTAACAAATCCTCAGTCTAACATAGATGCAAAGAGTTGCATAAGTCACCTTAGAGCTGGTTTAGAAGGAACATTCACCAAACATTTTGGAAGTAAAATTGCAAATGAAATGTTTGAGAGGACTTTGGGAAAAATAGAAGAGATTTCTGCATGGTTGGAAGATGAATATTACAAGACTTCAAGACAATTGTTGATAGTTTTGAAATGTAAAATCAACTCGTAACGCGTTCCATCTTTATCTTGTCTCTTAGGCACCAATGACCTATTTTGTGTCTATCAACTATTAATTGATACAAATAAATTTAAATTTAGACAACTAATTTTATTGAACCATTCGTTATTGTATGTTTTCTCATTAAAGCATCGATGAGCTAGAGAGTTAGGAGAAGAGCCGTAAGAGTGAGGTTGCCAAAGTGGTGATATGAGAGTAGTGTTTTTCCAATAGGTTAGCTGCTTGTTGCATGAGTTCCTGATCTAAAAGGACACCAACAAGCTGCTACTGAATGTAAACAAAGTCTCAATGAAAAAAAGTTGTAGGCAAAAGCGAATTTAAAATTGAAAATTTATGAATACCTATCATCACCTTAAATTAATTAAAAAATAATAATTTATTGAATTTCGGTGATTATGTATATTCTACTCAAGGTTGCTCCATGCTAACAAACCAATAAAAGAAATGAGGCATATATGGGTAATTTTCCATCCACTTGTCTGACTTACGTGACAATTTAAGATGGTCACCACAAATTGACATATATTCTAATTATTGATAATTATTAGAATAAGGATAAAAATAAGGGATGGGGGAAGAGGGTGGACGATAAATCTTATTTTGATTTTCTAAAGGAAAAATAATATCCTTACTCACATATTACAAGAATTAAAATAGGAATAACGCGATAGTACATGAATTAAAAAATGCTACTACTTGACCATTAAATAATAATTCTACCATAACCTAAATTAAATAATCGTCAACTCTATCTTAAAGTTTTTTTAATTCTATACGTCTCTCTTGGGAAAAACGCGGACAAGCACAAAATATATATGGTAAAAGTAATGGAAATAAAATGGGAAAATAATGACACCAAGAATTTTACGTGAAAACCCTTCTAAATAAGGGAAAAACCACGGGCCAAGAGGAGCAACTGATATCACTATAGTAAGGAATTTTACACCGTGTAGTCACGAATACAATACTCAAAGTGACTACTACACACTCAAAAGGAATAACACTCTTTTGATTTCCACCTTACTAAACTAAAATATCGCTCACACTCTATTTTTCTTCACAGACTATTTTTCTTGTATAGTCTATGGAAACCTCACAGCTCTTTGTATATTTTACTTCTCTGTGAATTGGTGTATCAAATGAGGAGCTGAAGAGCTCCTTTTATAGATGCAATTGCATTGCACTATTCAAAAATCATGCAACCAAAAAATTTGTATTGTTGCAAACTTTGTTGACAAAAGAAAAAGTTTGCAGCTATTGTTGACAAACAAATTCAGCTGTATTTTCTTTACAACAATTGCAGCCGCAATTGTTTGACCCAAAAAAAAAAATTCATGGGATGGACCCCACAGTCTCCTTCCTACCCCATCCACATTTAATTTATTTATATGAGAGAAGATCAAGGCTATTATGACCAAGAATTGAGGGGAAAGAGACAATCAGTCAAAATGCAATCATCTTTCCCTATGAATAGCGGTGATGCTGTTTATAGCTACTCCAAAAACTCCCAAATACAGGTATTTTTCTTGCACTATTTTTGAATCTCAATCACTTATAAACAAATTGTTTTTTGAAATTTACAACGGACTATTAGCTTAGTGGTTCCTGATAATTGCGTTGTTGTCCATGTATGGGTTGTTAGGGCTTCTCAGGAGGGTGATATCGTGAAATTTAATTAAGTCTCTTCTTAAGAGTTCATACATCCTTTATCAGCATATGTTAAATTAAGTCGAGTCATTTTAATTTCAAATTGGAGATCCTAATAAAGTCTTGATTAGATAGAAAATATCGATTTTCAAAGGTTGGAGAACTAATTATGCATGTGATAAAAACATCAAAATTCTTCTTGGTGAATGTATATCTACATATATTTTATGACTCATGAAGATCATATGTATTTGTAGAGAGAACTAATTTTACTGGACCATTCGTTATTGCATGTTTTTTCATTAAAGCATCGATGAGCTAAAGAGTTAGGAGAAGAGCCGAAAGAGTGAGGTCAGGAGAGTAGTGTTTTCCCAATAGGTCAGGTTAGCTGCATGTTGCAGGAGTTTCCGAAGGCAGAGGCGAATCTAAAATTTAAAATTTATGAATATATATCACCACCTTAAATTAATTTAAAATAATAATTTATTGAATTTCCCGTCTTACTCAAGGTTGCTCCATGCTAACAAACTAATAAAGAAATGAGGCTAATTAACATTGTAATCCCTTCGATCTATTTTAATTGTCATTTTTTTTATGTCTCTTAAAAAACATAAATTATAATGACTACTTCACTAAAATTATCCTCTCTTTTTTAAAATCTTATAACAATTTAATACTTACTATTTTTTATTTCATCATGTTAATTTCTCTCCGGATTTATTAGAATAAGGATAAAAATAAGGGGTGGGGGATGAGGGTGGACGATAAATCTTATTTTGATTTTCTAAAGGAAAAATAATATCCTTACTCACATATTACAAGTAGGGATGTTCATGGTTATGGTTAACAATCAAATCGAACTGTAATTCGAACCAAACCGATTAAAAAAAATTGATATTTGGTTTGATTTGATGAGGTTTGATTTTACATTTTGAAAAACCGATACTATTTGGTTTGGTTTTACTAAAAAAAAACTGCAAAAATAACCAAATCAAACTGATAAATTAAATATATAAATTTTATAATTATTTATATATTATTCATAAATAAAATATAAATATTTTATTAAATTTTAAGTAACTTAAGTCTTTAACTTTATTTCTCAAGCCCAATAGTAAATTTTAGTCCATCTATTACAATCATAAGTCCAAGTTCATCAAAATTCATTACTTTATTCTTTACCTACCATACATTTCATAAGAGAGTTACACATTCTCTTAATTGAATCAGTTTGTTCGTGTAATGATAAATTTAGTATTGTTTAATTGCTTAACTGAACCAACAATAGCTTTTCAGTGGATTGTTCATGTACTAATACGTATGTCCTCAAAAATTTATTACTTTCAAACTGAAAAAATCAGAAAAACTGAGCCAAATCGAACTAAACCGTCAATAATCAAACCGACGATTAGTTTTTTCGTTTGGTTTAGTTTGGTTTTAGAAATTTAAAAAACCAACTAGATTGATTGGTTTTAGTTTTAACCAATAACCGATCCAAACCGAACCACGAACCCCCTAATTACAAGAACTAAAATAGGAATAACGCGACAATACATAGAATTAAAAAATGCTACTACTTGACCATTAAATAATAATCCTACTATAAACTAAATTAAAAATGCAATTTTTTAAAAAAATATATCATTTTTGGGAATCCCTCTATCAACCAAAAATAATTAAGTCAACTCTGTCTTAGAGTTTTTTTAAAAAAAATTCTATATGTCTCCTTCCTACCCCCATCCACATTTAATTTATATAAGAGAAGATCAAGGCTATTGTGACCAAGAATTGAGGGTAAAGAGACAATTAGTCAAAATGGCAACATCTTTCCCTATGAATAGTGGTGATGCTGTTTATAGCTACTCCAAAAACTCCCAAATACAGGTATTTTTCTTGCTCTATTTTTGAATCTCAATTACTTAAATAGAAAAAATTATTTTTTGAAATTTATGACGGATTATTAGCTTAGTGGTCCCTGATAATTGCGTTGTTGTCCATGTATGGGTTGTTAGTGCTTCTCAGGAGGACATATAGGGTGATATCGTGAAATTTAATTAAGTCTCTTCTCGAGAGTTCATACATCCTTTATCAGCGTATGTTTAATTAAGTCGAGTTAAACTATTCAAAACATTTTAATTTCAAATCGGAGATCCTAATAAAGTCTTGATTCGATTGAAAATATCGACTTTCAAAGGTTGGAGAACTAATTATGCATGTGATAAAAACATCAAAATTCTTGGTGAATGTATATCTACATATATTTTATGACTTATGAAGATCATATGTACGTATTTGTAGAGAGAAGTGTTAGATGGTGCAAAGGAGATGATGAAAGAAGCAATTATTGAAAATCTTGACATCAAAAACATGTTATCTTCTTCAAACAAATTTTATATTACAGACTTGGGATGTTCGATTGGACCAAACACATTCAACTCAATGCAACATATTGTACAAGTTGTAAAGGAAAAGTACCATGATAACATTCTTGAATTCCAAGTATTTTTCAATGATCATTTAAACAATGATTTCAACACCCTTTTTCGATCACTACCTGTTGATCGATCCTATTATGCATCTGGAGTTCCAGGATCTTTTCATGGTAGATTATTTCCATCACGATCAATACATTTTGCACATTCTTCTTGTGCTATACATTGGTTATCTAGGTGTCCAAAAGAATTATTAGATGAAAAATCTCCAGCATGGAATAAGGGATTGATTCACTATGTAGGTGCATCAAATATTGAAGTAGTGAATGCTTATGTTGCTCAATTTGAAAAGGACATGGAAATGTTCTTCAATGCAAGAGCTGAGGAAATTGTTCATGGAGGAATGATGGTGCTTCTTTCACCATTTTCGGGTTATCGTTACCTCAAATTTTTTGGCTCTACTCTTATGGATTTGGTAAATGAGGTAAGATAATGAAATTCAATTAATATATATAAATAATTTCTTTTTTAAATATTATATCCCGAAAATATCACCTTATGATGAGATGAAACAAAACCAGTACTTTCTTAGTTTTAATTTATGTGAAGCACTTTTCTTTTATCGTACATTTATAACTTATCTTTTTTTTGACATATAGGGAATGCTAGATGAATCTCTAGTTGACTCATTCAACGTGCCAGTGTATTTTCCCTCTGTTGAAGACATGACTAAAGTGGTGGAGAAGAATGATTTTTTTAGCATTGAGAAAATAGAATTAACATATCCTAAATCAAAACTCGTGGATGAGGCTGATGCAAAGACTTTAATCATAAACCTAACAACTGTTTTACAAAATCTTTTCATCAATCATTTTGGGAATAAAATAACAGAAGAAATATTTACAAGGACTATACTCAAAAGTGAAGAGATTTCAACATGGATGAAAATAAATTGCGAAAAAGCATGTCAATTATTTGTCGCTTTAAAGCGTAAATAATTCTTTGTTCGGAAATTATTATATAATAAACAAGGTCTATGGAGATCGACATGACATGCATATCTCATAGGCCAAGTTTCTTATGTATCTTCTTTATTAATAACATTATATCTACTTATTGAGTGAAAAGATGCCTTTTGGTTGCAAAAGAGCAAAATTAGAATTGTTTCACCTTATGTAATGAAGAATTTGGAGTGTTTGTAAAATTGTTCTTTTCTATTATTTTTTATGTATTAATTTGTTTGGCTTGATTCAGAATATAAGGATCAAATTAATTAATATTTGATCTAAATTTATAATAAAAAAATAATTTATTTGATTGTTCAAATAATAACTAAGAGAATGAAAATAATTAAAGAGAAAACTAGAAGTAGAAATTTTCCTTTGTATTTCTTGATCCTCGACTGTACAAAGAAGATGTGTATTTATACAAAAAGAATGTCTCCTGATGAATACAAACTCTAAAAGATAACTACTGAAGATAATTACAAGGTAGATTATTTACATGAGGAGTCCTAGTTACATCATAATTCAGCTCAAGATGGGCTATTTTCATTTTTTCCGACAACACCCCCCCCCCCCCTCAAGTTGATGCCCGGAGATCGAACACTCAACTTGTTCAATAGAAAACGATGAACAGGCCCTGCTAGAGCCTTGGTGAATAAGTCAGCTAACTGAGAAGAAGATGGAACAAATGATAACGAAATCAAGCCATCAAGAAGTTTCTCACGAACGAAATGACAATCAAGTTCAATATGCTTTGTTCGTTCATGAAAAACAGAATTTTTGGCAATGTGAATTGCTGCTTGACTGTCACAATTGATAGGCACTGGAAAACATGGAGTGACAGTCAAATCTTGAAGAAGTCAAACAACCCAAGTGATCTCGGCCACAAGACGACGCATAGAGCGGTACTCTGCTTCAACGGAAGAAAGGGCAACGACTGGCTATTTTTTTGATTTCCAAGATATTGGACAACCCCCAAGACTTAAGAAGAAACCGCTTACAGAGCGTCGTGAATCAGAACATGCCGCCCAATCAGAGTCGCAAAAGGCTTGACTCTGGAAAGAATGAGTTGGAGATAAGAAAATACCTAAGCCTGGATCTTTACGTAGGTACCTTAAGGCATGATAAGCAGCTTGCAGGTGACCAGAACAAGGATTTTGCATATACTGACTAAGGTATTGGACAGTATAGGCAAGGTCTGGCCTGGTATTGGTTAAAAAGTTCAGTTTCCCCAAAAGTCGTCTATAGAAGGTAGGATCTGTGAGGGGTTCACCGGAGGTGGAAGAAAGCTTTAAATTTGGATCCAGAGGAGTAGACACATCCCGACATTCAAGGCAATCAAACTCAGTGAGAAGCTCTAATGCAAATTTCCTTTGGGTAATGATCATTCCCCCATTTTCTCGCACCAATTCCATTCCTAAGAAGTAATGAGCTTCTCCCAAATCTTTTATCTTGAATTCAGAATTCAAGAAACATTTAATCTCACATATTTCCTCTGTATTGTTTCCAGTAAGTAATATGTCATCAACATATACAGCCAAAATAGTGACAAGGTTCCCGGTGATCTTGAAGAAAAGAGAGTAGTCATTGAGGGAACAATGAAACCCTCGAGTGCTCAGGGCAGAAGATAATCTAGCATACCATTGGCGAGAAGCCTGTTTTAACCCATACAATGATTTACAAAGTCGACACACATGATTGGAAGAAGAGGGTGTCAAACCTGGAGGAAATTTCATATAGACCTCTTTTTCAAGGTCGCATGGAGAAATGCATTATTCACATCAAGCTGGTAGATTTTTCAGTCCTTCTTTATAGCAACTGACAAAATGCATCTGATTGTAGTGATTTTCACTACAGGGGAAAAAGTCTCAGTATAATCGATTCATTCTCTTTGTGTATCTCCACGAATTACTAATCGTGCTTTTAATCTCTCCAAGGTACCATCTGATTTCAACTTTACTTTGTACACCTACTTGCAAGGCAATGCCTTCTTTTCCTGTGGTAATTCAACTATGTCCTAAGTGTTGTTAGAATCTAAAGCAACAAACTCATTATCCATAGCAATTTTCCAACCAGGATGCATTACAGCTTGAGAATAGGAAGAAGGCTCAGATATTTGACAAATAGAGGTAACCAAATTCTGATTAGAGGGAGTCAAAGCAGTGAAAGAGGAACAATGTAAAGAAAAAGAAGAAGGATTAGGAGAAATCATAGAGTAGGAATTTGCACAAATGTAATCTGATAAGTACCTTGGTTTCTGAGGAACCCTTTGTGATGTACGCAGCAGGTTACTTTGTTCTGAAGATATAACTGGTGGAATTACTGGAGATTCAATAGGAAGAGAATCTAGTGCAGGAGGAGAATGTGGAGTGGACAGTAAAGAATCACTGTCATTGGAAACATGAGATTGCTTCTTAAAAATTAACGCATCATCGATGTCTGAGGTGGAAAACCATTGTGGGAATAGTTTAGTAAGTGGACTAGAAAAAGAAAAAGGAAAAACATCTTCAACGAACTTAATATTTCTAGAAATAGAGATTTGATTGTTTTGTAGTAGCAAAACTTTGTAGCCTTTCTTTCCGAAGGGGTACCCTAAAAATATTCCTGGTAAAGCTCTTGGGCCAAGTTTATCCCTGTTTCTAGAAAGGGTAGAAATAAAACAAAGACATCCAAAAGATTTTAGAGATTGATAGGTAGGGACGGTCCCAAATAAAACTTGATAGGGAGATTTTTGTTTCAGAACGGAAGATGGGAATCTGTTGATTAAGTAAGTGGTAGTAAGTAAGCAATCTCCCCAAAATCTTTTGGGAGCATTTGAATGAAACAATAGAGCTCTACATGTCTCCAAGAGGTGTTTATGTTTCCGCTCAGCCACACCATTCTATTGTGGTGTTTCGACACAACTAGTTTGATGTAAAATGCCCTTGGATTGAAAAAATTATTTTGGATCATGACCTGTCCCTTATTCAAAAGCATTATCTAATATTATAGCATTAACCTTAGTGGAAAATTGTCTTTCAACAAGAGATAAGAAGTTTTGCAAAGTAGGAAATGCACTAGATTTGGTCGACAGAAGAAAAGTCCATGTACATCTAGAAAAATCATCTACTATGGTAAAAAAATATCGTTCTTCCTTGTAAGTAGGAGTTTTATAAGGTCCCCAAGTGTCTATGTGGATTAGATCAAAGCATTGGTTTGAGCTAATAAAACTTTTGGGAAAAGGTGGTTTGGTTTGTCTTGCCATAGGACAAATAGAACAAGGTAACTCCATTTTATCACTTTGATTCAAGTTCAATTCTTTTATGTGTTTCATTGCATGAAGGGGCAAATGCCCTAACCTATTGTGCCATAAAAGAGTTGTAGAAGATGCAGAAAGAACACGAACATTTTTATTGATATGAGTACTAGATAGTTCAGTACACTCATTACTCAAAAAAACAAACAGAATCACCCCTTGGACCTTTTAATTTAGAAGAAATAGACTTAGACATAGACTCTAGACTTGAATGCAAGGAAACTGGAACTAAAGACTTCTCAGGAAGAAGCTTCATATAGAGTGAGTTATTCTTCATCACATAGAGTCCTGCTGCGACATCACCAAGAACCAAGTTCCTCTTAAAAAAAAAGGGCCTGTATGGTACAAGCAGATTTAGAAAAGGTTAGATCACAATCAAATTGAGCACACAATTGAGAAACTGATAGTAGATTATGTTTGAAAGTGGGGACATAAAACACATTATGAAGCTCAAGTTCAGGAGTAAGATGCAAACTTCCTACACAATTGACTTTTACCTTGAAGGAATTAGGTAGAGTGACTAAAATTGGATAGGAAAGGATTAAAATATTATGTAATAAAGATTTGTCAAAAGTCATATGTTGAGATGCTCCAGAATCTATGATCTAGGTATGATGAGTAATTGTAGAGAAAAATGAGGTAAAAACATGATAGCCATAATGCATACCAGCTAGATTTACACTGGCAGAGGCCTCTGAATTTGTTGCTGTAGAACCTGTTTGTACAGACTTGAACATTTGAATCAACTTCTCGCATTGTTCCCTAGAGAATCCATGGCTATTGACGAGGTCTGCCATTAATCCGTCCTTGTTGTAGTCTTGATCAACAATTGCATTAGCTTGATAATTCTCAAAGTTTCCCTTTCTTGGTTTGTTGAATTTGAAGTGAGCAGGATAGCCAACAAGTTTGTAGCAATCTTCTTTCATATGTCCAAATTTTTTGCAGTACTTACCAAACAATTCAGATTTCTTACCTTCAACATTACCTGCTGGTCTAGTTCCCATGTATTCTCCAGAATTCTTAGTTGGAGTCCATTTTTGTCCAGAAGTCATAAAAGCATATGAGTCAGTAGTAAGAGAATTGTTAGAATGAACTTCCCTTTGAGATTCTTCATGTAAGATTATAGAATAAGCTTGTGCAGTGCTTGGAAGTGGCTTCATCATCAATATGTTTCCTCTCACACTAGTAAATGCATCATTAAGACCTATTAAAAATTGTATTAACTGCTTATCTTCATTCGTTTTCATGTTATGGGCCTTAGCTCCACAATCACAAACACATTTACATATCATAAAAGTGTTAAGAAGTTTCAATTGGTCCCAAATTCTTTTAAGTTTGGTAAAGTAGCTTGCTACATCATTAGTACCTTGATTGATGGTGTTTAGTTCTCTTTGCAATTGGAAAAGCCTTGCTCCATCTGCCTGTCCATATCGCTTTTCAAGCTCAATCCAAAGTTCCCTGGCTGTTTGAGAGTAGAGTACACTCTCAGAGATTTCCCTGCTGAGGGAGTTTAGCAGCCAAGCAATGACCATGTCATTGCATCTTTTCCACTGAACAAGTAGCGGTGAATCTTCAGCCGGACATTTGGAAGTTCCATTTATGAATCCAAGTTTGTTCTTGGTTGAAAGTGATATGAAAACGCCCCTGCGCCAATTACCATAACATGTTCCATCAAAAATGACATTTAGCAAAACCATCCCTGGATTATCAGAGGAGGCCAAAAAATATGGGTGATAAGGATCTATTTGTAAGGAAGCAACAGTGGTTGAACTTCCTTCTGCAACAATTGGTGTTGTAGTAGCATCGATAGTAGTGTTAGTCATGATTCAGGATTGGATCGAAGGGGAAGAATGGCAAAGAAGGAAAAGAGAAAAAAAATTATGCTTCTATAGAAGCTCCGATACCATGAAAATAATTAAAGACAAAACTAGAAGTAGAAATTTTCCTTTGTATTTCTTGATCCTCGACTGTACAGAGAAGATGTGTATTTATACAAAAAGAATGTCTCCTGATGAATACAAACTCTAAAAAATAAATACTGAAGATAATTACAAGGTAGATTATTTACATGAGGAGTCCTAGTTACATCAGAATTCAGCTCAAGATGGGCCATTTTCATTTTTTCCGACAACAGAGAAACAAATTGAAACAAGGGAGTACCTCTTTAGAAACATATAGACATCCAGTAGATAATATATGAACTTTTAAAACGACAAA
Source organism: Solanum stenotomum (assembly GCF_019186545.1). Lineage (NCBI taxonomy): Eukaryota > Viridiplantae > Streptophyta > Magnoliopsida > Solanales > Solanaceae > Solanum > Solanum stenotomum. The sequence continues at coordinate 55,294,607 of NC_064287.1, forward strand.
TAATTTAAAATAACTATTTTAAAAATCATGATAGACAATTTAAGACGAAGAAAATAATCATCATCCAAGAAGAGTTAGAGAGGGAGGCTAGTTAAGATCATCAATGAAGAGACTTTTCAATTTTCTTTATTAGAGTAATAGAGCATATAATAAATTAAATAAAGTGAAAACAATCCAAAAACATAAGATAATAAAAGATATATAAGAAACTTGGCCTATGGGATGTGCATATCTTATCGATCTCCATAGACCTTAATTATATAATATATATATATATATATATAGATATATATATATAGATAGATAAACTTCTTATTTACGTTTTAAAGCGATAAATAGTTGGCATGCCTTGTAATTCGTTTTCATCCATGCTGAAATCTCTTTATTTTTTAAAATAGTCCTTGTAAAAGCTTCTTCTGCTATTTTAATCCCAAAATGATTGATGAAAAGTCCCTCTAAGATAGCTCTTAGGTTAATGATAAAAGTCTTTGCATCAGCTTCATCCACAAGCTTTGATTGAGGATATGTTAACTCTATATTCTCAATGCTAAAACATCCATTTTTCTCCACCACTTTAGTTATGTCATCAGGAGAAGGAAGATAAATTGGCACATTGAATGAGTCAACTAGAGATTCATCTAACATTCCCTATATTTAAGTCAAAAAGAAAGAAAAAAGATCAATTATTATAAATGTACGACAAAATAGTGCATTACATAAATTGAGACAAAAATTGTACTTATTTCATTTCATTTTATATGATAATATTAACTAAATATAATATTTTAAAATGAATTCAGAATTTGAACTTTCTATAATATATATATATATATATATATATATATATATATATATATATATATATATATACGACATTTGCCTTTATGTATACATGTCAAAAGTATACTTTGAACTTATTCCATTACATGTTTCGTGATTTTTATATGATTATGAGAGCATGAGGGTGTAAAATGAGAAGTTTAATTAAGTTAATTAAGGAGTCTACAAGTAATAATGTATCAATTTTTTTAAATCTTTTTTTCCTTTTAAATAAACTAAAAAGGGAAAAAATATCATGTGAAATGAAAGAGTTAAAGGTAATTAATTAAACTATAACGAATAAAGCATTTTGCAGCAATAATATATATATATATATATATATATATATATATATATATATGTCGCAATATTTTATTTAGCGGCAATAATAAATATGGGTACTTATAACAAATACTCTATACAAATATTGCTAAAAGCTTTAATGGCTCTAGATAGAATGTCATTAACTCAATTGCCGCTAAATGTTTCGCTAAAAGAAAAATTTATTGTCTTTAAATGTCTCTTTTGTTGTTGTTCCAGTATTATCTTTAAATTAAAGTACAAATTTCATATATATATATTTTAAGAAAACTTACCTATAGTTTCCTATAGGTAGAGAAGGATCATGATTTTAAATTTATGAGTTCTAAATTCTAAAACATAATAACAAGTAGCTAGATTCAGAATAAATTATTTATACATATTAAATGAATTTCTTAATACAAATATAATAATTGAGCCAAAGCTACTAAATTTTTTTGAACCCATAACTATAATGCTAGATTCGCCTTTGACTTTAGGTGACCTCATAGTTCAAAAAAAAGTATATTGACGATGTATATAACTTAAGTTCAAATGAAATAAAGGATGTGACGACACAATTACTTACCTCATTCACCAAATCCATCAGACGACACAATCCCTTATTCCATGCTGGGGAATTTGTATCTAACAACTCTTTTGGAATCTTAGATAACCAATGTATAGCACAAGAACAATGAGCAAAATGTATCGATCGTGATGGAAATAATCTACCATGAAAAGATCCTGGAACTCCGGATGCATAGTAGGATCGATCAACAGGTAGTGAACGAAAAAGGGTGTTGAAATCATTAGTGACATGATCATTGAAAAATACTTGAAATTCAAGATTTTTATCATGGTACTTGTCCTTTACAACTTGTACAACATGTTGCATTGAAGTGAAAGTGTTTGGTCCAATTGAACATCCCAAATCTGTAATATGAAATTTGTTTGAAGAAGATAATATGTATTTGATGTCAAGATTTTTAATAATTGCTTCTTTCATCATCTCCTTTGCACCATCTAACACTTCTCTCTACAAAATACATTTATATCTTCATAAGTCATAACATATATGAACGTATACATTCGACCAATTATTATATTTGCATAATTAATTCTCTAACCTCTAGAGGTCAATTTTCAATATCAATCGCGATCTCCTATTTGAGGTATGAAAAAAAAAACCAACCTCCTAGATTCTTTTTTCTAGATCAATTTTCATTATTTATTTTTTAAAATAGTGCACGAGACAATAATTACGACTTGTAATTAACTAAGGTCAACATTGAATATTTCAACTTGACTTAATCTGACATATATACATATATTGATAAGAGATGTATGAACTCTCGAGAAGAGAGGAGTCATGGTAGTCCTTTGAGACCACTTGGATCCCACTATTATATATAAGTTGAATAAATCTATATTAGATCTCATTGAATCACCCTATATTTGTCCTCCTAAGGAGCCTAACAACCCAAACATGTACAATAACGCAATTATCAGAAGACACGCTCTACCATTAAGCTAATAATCCGTTGAGCAAACCTCTAATAAGTTCCTATATGTTTATAACTGATTGAGATGAGATTCAAAAATGGTGTAAGAGATATACCTGTATTTGGGAGTTTCTCGCGTAGCTGTAAACATGATCACCATTATTCATGGGGAAAAATGTTGACATTTTGACTATTTGTCTTCTTTTTTTTCCCTCAATTTTTTTTTGTAATAATCGGCTTCTTCTTCTAATGTCTATAGGATATATATAAAAATTATATAGATAGTATAGTCATGTCAAAGAAACAATAATTGCGTGAATACTTACGTAATGATATAAAAAGGAATGTCGGTTCAAAACTTATCAAATCTTATCTAATACATGTTACTTTTTTGTTACAATGTGAAATAATTAAAATTTGGAGAATTATTTAAGAAATTATAATTTTTAAAAAATTATACAATACATATTATAATTATTAGTACAATAAATAGACGGTCAATAAGAAATAATACTAAAATAATTAATTTCTGCAGGTGTTTTTTTTTTGGTTTTTTATATGATCTGGCAGTTAGGAATTTAGTATAATGATTTTAAAAAAAAAGAGATTTTATGAATACTGTTTTCTGAAAATAACTAATTTTACGGAATTTTAAATTTCATAGATCATGGGCGTCCGTTACGACCTTATTAATGGCGCGAGTTGGTCCCGAGGGGCAAACAAACACATTTTCAGGTTCAAATGAGCCCCAAAACGGGAAAAATCAAATTTATTGATTTTCGTGTGTATTAGTCCATGGATTTGGCGCCTTTGGGCACCAAATTTTTTTTTTTTGAAAAAACTATATGAGGACCTCCATAATGAATAAGGGAAGCAATGCGTATAATCCCGCCATTTTTTACGCATATTTTTGCATTTACGAGCCAACTTTTAGAAATTACCCAACTTTCACCATTTTTCGTGTGTATTATAGCCTATGGATCTGGCGCCTATGGGCACCCAAAAAAATTTCTATATGAGGACCTCCATAGTGAGTTGGGGAAGCATTATGCATAGTCCCGCCGTTTTTTTCACGCATACTTTCACATTTACAAGTCAACTTTTTAGAATTATCCAACGTTCGTCGTTTTTCGTGTGTATAAGCACATGGATCTGGCGCCTTTGGGTCCACTGAATTTTTTTTCTGAAAAAACTATATGAGGACCTCTGTAATGAGTTGGAGAAGCATTACGTATAGTCTCGCCATTTTTTCATGCATATTTTCGCATTTACGAGCCAATTTTTAGAAATTATCCGACTTTCACCGTTTTTCGTGTGTTTTAGCCCATGGATCTGGCGCCTTTGGGGCACCCGGAATTTTTTTTTGAAAAAACTATATGAGGACCTCTGTAATGAGTTGTGGAAGCATTACATATAGTCTCTCCATTTTTTTCATGCATATTTTCGCATTTATGAGCCAACTTTTAGAAATTACCCGACTTTCACCGTTTTTCATGTGTATTAGCCCACAAATCATGCGCTTTTGAACACACAATTATTTTCTCAAAAATCTATATGATATTTCATAATCGAGCTAGAAAAACACTAAGTGAATGTTATCCTAATGAAATAACACATAGTTTAATTTAGTATAGCATTGATTCCCGACGTACGAGACTTCATGATAGGGGTGTACAAAATCGAACCAAATCGCAAATTGAGTCAAATCAAAAAAAAAATTGACTAGTGGTTTGGTTACTTGGTTTGGTATTGGAAAAAAAAAAACCCGACTATATTTGAGTTGGTTTGGTTTTAACTAAAAAAAATCAACCCGAGACCAAACCAACCCGACATTATATATGTAATTTTAAAATTTTATTTTATACATAAAAATATTTACTTTGATATAATTTTAAAATATTTCTTATACTATTTCATAGTTTTTTATCTTTTAATATATTATTTCAAGTTTAAAACTTAGAATTCGGAATGGTCCAATAAAGATTATAGTTCATAGATGTTGATAATTATAATAAAACTTAAATCAAAATCAAATTATTACTAATGCAAAAAGAAAATCAATTCAACTCTAAGAATGACAATAATATTGAATATTTGTTCTTTAGTTTTACATTGGTTTAGACAATTAAAATATATAATCTAATTTTAATTTTCCTTAAATATTTAGTAATGTAACTAATACTTACTCTTATTTTAGCATGATTTAGTACTTTTAAATTATGATCATTTTCATTATGACTTTGCAATATTTATTTTATATGATGATTTCATTATTATTTTTTATTGAATATTTTAGTGTCATCAATACTCATCTCATATTTTGTGTTATTTTCTTAAGAAACACCTTAGATAATTATATTTTGGCTGGATTAAAAAAATATTTGGAGCACAAGTTAATTATATGTTTGTATGCAAACTTTACCGAAAAAATCCTAGGTTTATTAGTTTGGTTTGATTTATAAATTTAAAAATTCGACACAATGATTTGGTTTGGTATTTGAAAAACCACCAACCCAAGGTTGAAAAACTCAAAAAAATTCGAATTTTATTAGTTTGATTTGGTTTATAAATTTAATATTTTTACACAAATAGTTTAATTTGATATTTGAAAAACCCGAACCAACCCGGTCATGTATACCCCTACTTCATGATTAATGACTACTTGAAAAATAATTATTTTTAAATTTTATCTATTTCATAATGATGATATTATGACCCGTCATTTAAGACGTTTAGTTGGACTCAAAATAATCTTAATACTAATGCTATTCGTTTTCAAATCAAGTTTACACGATTTTCCTCAAAAGATCTTTCGATATTAAAAAAACTTATACACAAGTAGCTTCTTATTTTTATCAATTTTTAAGCCTAACATTATGCCTTTCTTTCATCCCTAAATATACCATTCACATATGTCCAACTTGTCTTAGCTAGCAAATTTGTCTTTTAATGTGATATATATATTCTAATGAAATAAATTATTAGAAAGTTTATTTGTCTTTTTTCTACTTATTTACAACTATATATATAAGTTTAATTTATTAGAACTTCAAATCTGTTAACATTCTAAAAAAATTAAGAGAGAAAGTGGAAGAATAGATTTTTAAAAATGCCAAAATCTTTACCTATGAATGGTGGTAATGGTGTTTACAGCTATAGCAAAAACTCCCAATTACAGGTACTTAGAATTCAATATTTATTGAAATTTTAATATTTGGTGAATTTTAGTGATTTATAACATAAATATTTATACTATATATTAAAAATGTTAAGTTCAGTTGAACGTTGTGAATTCATGCTTCATTTGTTGAGATGTATATCAAATAAATGAAAGTGTGTTTTCTCTAAACTAGGGTTGTTTGTTTTGAAGATAAGTATATGTTGGAATTAGTTATGTTAAGATTAGTTATTATAGTATTATTTCTTATTGATTGTTTAGTTAATTTGTTATATTAAAAACAACATACATTACATAATTTCTATGAAGTTAATGTTTACAAAAATACCATCTACCTTATTTAGTGGAAAAAAGGTTTGAGGGACCTCAAGTGTGTTTTTATCATTTGAATGATTTTATTTCTGAATAACTAATTCCGGTGTTATTATTCCAACTCTGACACGAATAACTTATTCTAGTACTTTTTTTTTTCTTAACCGGATAATATTATTAGCGAAGAAGCTTAAGTAACATTACAAAATAAGAGAATAGTACATTGTTCCATTGGTTGCTATCAAATTACTATTATGAGTCAAAATTTTCATTGTAAATGTGTAGTTCCTAGTATATCTGTCTAAATTACCTCATTTGCGAACATCGGAGGAACTGACAAAATTATTATGCAATCAAATAATTGCTTCTATGCGAGAGTTTTGAATCTACCAATTGTTGTCCATGATTAGTAACAAAAAAAGGGGATACACAATACTAATTTTTATCCCAGGACATTTATGCCCGGACAATAAAATGGTCACACACTTAAATAGGACAAACAAACAAACAAGCCAAAAACTTAAACATATTATTAACATGGATTTAGGAAAATCATTTGATTATATGTATCATTAAGAGACTTCCAATTTTTATTTTATTTTTTGTAATTATGAAAATTGAAGCATTTTACTTATCATTTCTACTTTGCAGAAAGAAGGCTCAGATGTTATGATGGGAATGATTAAAGATGCAATTACTGAAAAAATGGATATCAAAAGCCTATCATCTAATAATTCAAATATTGCATCATTTCATATTGTTGACTTTGGATGTTCGATTGGACCAAACACTTTCTTAACAATGCAACATATTATCGAAACAATAACACATAAACACCAAACTCAACATAAACACAACCAAATTAGTCCTGAATTTCAAGTATTCTTCAATGATCATGTCACAAATGACTTCAATACTCTATTTAAAGCCTTACCTCTTGAAAGGCGACAGGAGTTCCCGGCTCTTTCTATGGACATTTGTTCCCCTCAAACTCAATCCATTTCGCGTACTCATCTTATTCACTCCAATGGCTATCTAAGACGCCAAAGGAGTTGATGGATGAGAAATCACGCTCGTGGAATAAGGGGAAAATTCATTATATAGGTGCCTCAGAGGATGTAACAAGTGTCTATATCGCGCAATTTGAGAAGGACATGGAAATGTTCTTGAATGCAAGAGCTAAAGAGATTGTGGAAAATGGAATGATTGTGATGATTTTACCAGGAATTCATAGTCTTATTGTTAGATAATGTCCTCAAGTTCTTTGAATCTAGTCTTATTGATATGATCAATAAGGTAAGTAAATGGACTATCTACTTTTTTATTTGTTATAACAGTAAAGTACTTATATATAAAAATATTTTGTATACATATATTAAAGTAACTTATCTATGTGTGCATTCCTAAGAAAATAGAAATGATTGGAAGGCCAAATTTCTAGCATCGTTCAAGACTTATTATTTCTTCTGTCCCGTTTTAAGTGTCCTTTTAGCCCTCAAGAAAATGTCTTTAGAGAATGAAGGCAAAATTTTATTTTGTTTTATTAATTAAAGATGTCAAAAGTGATAAACAATACTCACGTTTTTCATTATACTATCATTTACTAATCAAGAAATAAATAAGGGTAGTTCATTGTTTTCTTAATGAGTGTGTTCAAACCTTAGACAACACTTAAAATGGGATAGAGAGAGTATTAGCTTATTAAAAGAAAAAATTTCAATTTATTTGATACATTTTCTTTTTAAATCTATTCTATAAAAAAAAAGGGTCACACTTCTATATTTAGGAATAATTCTAACTTAAAAATTTATTCTTAATAAGACGTTTATAGAGCCACACAAATTTTTAAGGTTAATTTATTATAGACCACAAGTTTTTTTTTTTTTTAAAAAAAACTTCTTAAATCATGTGGACAATTGAATAATATTACATAAATTGAGACAGATGGAATAACTTTTTTTCCCCTCTAAAGTTAGTATTGTTACATAAATTGGAATTGAACATTCTTTCATTTGCATTAATGTAGGGAATTTTCGAAGAAGGTTTAGTGGACTCATTCAATGTGCCATTATATGTAGCCTCTCCTAAAGACATGACTAAAGTAATAAATAAAAGTGGCAATTTTAGCATAGAGAAAATGGAAATAATAGAATCCCAACCAATTTTGGTTGAGGCTGATGCAAAGAGTTTAATAATTCACTTAAGGACTACTTTAGAAGGAATATTCACTAAACACTTTGGAATTGAAATTGTTGATGAAATGTTTGCAAGGACTATGAACAAATGTGTTGAAATTTCATCATGGATGAAAGTTGAGTACAAGAAAGCAAGCCAATTGTTTGTTGTTTTGAAACGTAAAATAAATTAGCCTACTCATATCCCGCTCCCAACAGATGAGACCGTTCTTCTATGTCATCCAGATTTGGATTGTAAATAAAGCGCTCATATCGTTCCTAATTTGGGTCGTGACATATATGTCATTGGATGATTATATTATGTTATTGTGAGATTTGAAATTATATTATGATGTGGCAAATTAAATGGACATATAATTTTTAAATTATGTTTTAGAAAAAGAGTATTGAAATATCAAGTAAAGATGTCTATTTATTTATTGATGGAATTAAAATGTCTATTGATTAACTTAAAGAGTCATCTATGCATTTTGCTAATATCTAAGGATGTATTATTGATGTGTATGTAAGTTCACTATCAATAAATTTGTACCATTCATGTTAATTAATTAATTATTGATAGAAATAAGTTATTTCAAATAATGTTAGAAGTTTGCTCCTAGAATACATGTAGCCACTAAAAAAATAAATCAGGAAATACACAAAACTTTGTTGCTATTCATGGTAGTAGATATTTAATAATTATAATATGGTAGTACGTAGTGTAACTTACATTATACATCGTATTAATTATTAGTTTAGTATTTTATAAAATTATGAGTCAGAATCTTATTTCTCGAAAGAGAAGAAAGGAGCATGTTTTTGTATAAGTTTGGACAATTAAAAGCATTTATATACATAAGAAACTTTTTTTTTTCAATAATTGTTCACCTAAGTATTAAAAGATCAGTTTGACAATTATAATATGAGATTCCTAAGTTCGACATGTTCACGTTTTGAAAGATATTTCTCAAGTTATATTCTATCACACTTGCATATTTTATGTTATTTTATATTTTTCTATTCTTTACCTTCGTATGATCATTACCTAGGTTTGTTCTGGACTATTTAATTTTTTTTGAAAAAGAAAAATCGAATGTATAACCAAACAATATTTATTTAAAATTTAAAAAAATTGGACAAATTACAGGAGGAAAAATAATAATTTGGATACAAACATCAATCCATCAATTTTATAAAGAGATAATAGAGGGACAAAATGGCCCCTTAGGTAAAACGCCCATCAAAAAAATGAGGAAGAAAATGACTTGTAGATGTTTTTTCCACCACATTTATTGATAAAAAAAAAAAGGGAAAATGGTATGAAATAACAAAATATTAATTCAAATTAAATGTTATAGCTATAGTTTATTTTAATTGTAATTCGCAGCAAATATTCTCTTTTTTTGCCATCTAATTCGATATACAATTAGCCATTTTATATATTTCGGTATAAAATGCGTTTTTGTTTATATAAAACGAGAGAAAAGTGTATATACAAATGCAAATACATATATTTTTGTCCTATACACTTATAATTATACAAATACAGATCTTATTATACAAATTACAATGTATAAATGAATTTATACAAAACTGAACAATTTGTATAAAATTAAATGTTTGTAGCGAATTATACAAATTAAAAGCTCCATAGCAAACATGAAATTTGCTATAAAGCGCAATTATGCAAACTATAACTATAACATACATATTTGATTTTTATATTTGCTATATGTGAAAGTTACTCTAAAAAAATGGTCATTAATAATGCCAGAATGTCTATATTTGAATTTGAATGGATTATTTGATTTTTAAAATATTAAATTTTGAAGAACAAAAAAGAAAAAGAAATAAGAAAAATAATTAAAAATAAGATATAAAATGTCATATGGAATATGCTTATTTGCCCGACTTTGTAGTTTCTACACACTACTATTTTGTTTAGATGGTTGTTAAAAGTATTGTTTTATGTCTTATTATATTGTATTGTATCGTATTATATTGTTTTAATAAGATCATATCGTTTTTTAGTGTTACATAATGTCATATATTCATAATTTGGATAATAAGTCTATAAGAAATTGTAGGGTACATGGTAGAACTACTGTGAAAATGTAGAGTAAATAATAAAATAGAAATTATTAAAAAATAAGTAAAGACAAAATGAGAAGAAAATATTAAGGTAACGATGCGATCGTTACACAAAATGTATCTTTTCATCATTACCTAACAATGAATTTAAATGATACGATATAATAAAATTTAAATAAAAATCAAAATAATTTTAATTTCAATTTTTCACGGGATATGTTTAAAGCCACACAATTAATAAAACTTCGGTAAATTTGAGATTAGAATCACAAGATTGATTTTTTTTACATTTTAAAACTCGATACTGAGTCAAACTAAACCATTTTTTTAAACGGAGGAGTAGTATACCATATCAAAATTAATGATCAAATTATAAAAGAAAAACAACAAAAACCTAAGCCACCAAACCTGTAGCCACGTCCCTGCCGAGCTTCTCCTCTCTTAGCTGCTTTAAGAATTTGTGATTTAACGACCCTTTTCTCTTCTCCCAATTGGGTTTTCGACACCATTAACAGAATTTCAAGAAATAGTGTAAATTGCCCTCAAAAGATTTGGTTTCAGAAGGCAGTTTTGAACCTGAAAAATCCGATTTTGAATCAGGTAAGCCAAATGGGTTTTTTTTAAAAAAAATTGTTTTTGATCATGAAATGAATGATATTTATAAGAAATGTTGCGTTTTTATGTATTGCTGTTATTTTGTTGATTTTGCATGCTTATTTTCAGCTATAATGGGATTTGGGGTTCTTTTTATTAGTCTTGTAAATGATTGTGAATTGAGTTTTTATGAGCTTTTGGGATTCTAATATGTGTTATATTCATCTAATGGAATTTGGGGTTCTTTCAATAATGTTACTGAACAATGTGATGAAGGTTTTATGGTCTTTTGGGAGCAATACTATTGATGTTGCTTTCGTTTTGGGAGAAATGTTATATATATTGTTGATTTCGAGATTCTTGTATTCGTTAAATTGTTGATCTTATTGTAAAGTTTTAAACTTTGATGATACTACATTTCAGTATCACATAAAAATCTTATTTTTAGTACTTATTACTAATGTATAGTTGGATTTGTTATCAATACTATGACTGAGTTTACTGTAGGAAGATTTCCATATGGAAGGTGTATGTGAAAGCTCGTCTAATGTATACGTTAAATCAGCTTCTTATTTACCGTGTACTGTCAAATACGGTTGTTTAAAGTTAAGTGGGACGTTGGAGTATTGTTTCTATAAATGGGAGGTCTAGTGTGTTGTTTTATTATGCTTGTGTTTGAAGTAGGCTCATTTTTTTGCTGGATTGTGCAGGATTGCTTGATTGTTGGAGTATATTTTCAGCAGGGGGAGCTAATTAGCTAAGTTAATTGGCTCTCTCTGCTTTCTGCAAAACCCGAGTCACTTCATTCGTCGAAAGAACTTTATTGTCATTTATATCCATTTTTTGGAGCTTCCTTAGCTGATTTATTATGGCAACATTGTCACATTTTTGTGGGGTTAAAACTCCCTACCCTTCTGTACTCAAAAGAAGCGTGCATTTCCCACAACTTGATTTTGTGGGTACTGTCCCCTTTGTTTCTGCGCCAAGTAAATCTGTGAAGGCTTCTTGTTGTGAAAGAGTGCAGAAACTGGTATGTAAAGCACAAGCAGCTAATGTTAATCCTAAAGAGACCAAGAATGAATCTTTTGGTGAGGTTCCTGATGAATTGACCTGTGTTATGAAGTTTGGTGGTTCATCAGTAGCCTCAGCCGAAAGAATGAGAGAAGTAGCTGATCTTATTCTTAGCTTTCCAGAAGAGAGACCTGTTATTGTTCTCTCTGCAATGGGAAAGACAACAAACAACCTTTTGCTGGTACTGTTTCAAAACCATTTTAAAGGAGCTTTGAGCATTTACAATGCGTCTTATTTGTATGCATATATGTATTTCAGGCTGGTGAAAAGGCTCAGAGTTGTGGTGTTTCCAATGTTTCTGATCTGCAAGAGCTGGCTTTTATAAAGGAGCTCCATCTTAGGTGAAGATGAGAGCCTCTATTGCGAGGGTTATTTTGTTTCCAAGATCATTATTCATCTATTTGATCTATTCTAATTCCTCATTTTTATGTCCCTCACACAGGACAATAGACGATCTTGGAGTAGAGAGTTCTACCATTTCAAGTGAGTAATTAGCTGGAGCTCCAGTGTCATGTTTGTTTTGTTCCCCTTTGGAAAAAAAGAAGTGTTACACTTGATTTTCCAAGGTTCTCGCATTTTGTTGCCCTTGTAAATGTTAGGAGCAACATGGACTTTGAGAATTCATATGCTGATCCCAACTTTCTTGGGATTGAGGTGTAGTTGTTTGTAAATGTTAGAATGCTAAATTCTTCTGAACTTTATTGTTTAAGCCTCCATGATCTCTATTATCCAAAGAACTCTAAAATTACCCTCCTAAAGCTACAATGCTCTATAGTAAAAGTGTATCTAAATGTATGAGTGTCGTGTATCATTGAAATTGTTTAAGGTCTACATAGTGTTTCTAAACACTTACAGAATAAATTAAAATCCAACTGTTGTATGCCCCTCGGTTCAGAATTGTAATGATGTAACCTTTCTAGAGAAATAAATTCAACTACTATGATGAATAAATGCTTTCAGCAACATATTTAATGACCTTTTAATGTTTTACGAGTACTTTATTGTTTGCATCCATGGGATCTTCTATCTGTTGCTGGTATGATACCTGATTATTCTCAGAAGTAGTTTTCAAACATGTCTATTTGATTGCCATATCTTATTGGAAAAAAATTGCAGAGCATCTACTCGAACTGGAACAACTTTTGAATGGAATTGCTTTGATGAAAGAGTTGACTCCACGAGCAAGGGACTACTTGGTGTCCTTTGGAGAGTGTATGTCCACAAGAATATTTACCGCATATCTGAATAAACTTGGTGTCAAATCCCGCCAAGTATGTATATTTTTCAATTATGCCATTTTCAGAGTTCCCAAACTTCTAATATGCAATAAACTGAGTATAACTATTTTCCTGGAGTTCATTAAAATATTGCGTTCTCTGGCTCTTGATATCCACGGATTATGTTGCCAAAGTTATTAATTTGAAAACAAAGCAACGAAAGCTTAAAGTGGTTACTTGAAACATCAGAGAGCTGGAGAAATTCTCCAGGCGATTCCAGCCTTATGTAGTAATTATTAGTTTGCTCTCTTAATCTGGTAACTACATACATTTAACTCAATGCATCTTATTGGTCGTTTCAGAACGTTGACCATTTATCACATGCACCTGCAAGTGATAACTGGTCAAGGTTCTGAAAACAGTATCATGCTGATCCTGCCTTTACAGGACTGCTGACTACGTTGTTCCTTGTTTAGATCTTGTTTTCTTGTTGGCATCTCTTGTATTAAAATACCAAGTATCTTCTTTTGGGTTTCCTCTGCAGTATGATGCATTTGAGATGGGTATTATAACTACTGATGATTTCACTAATGCGGATATATTGGAAGCAACTTATCCTGCTGTTGCAAAGAGATTAACTGGTGATTGGATGAGTAATCCTGCAATCCCTATTGTCACTGGGTTTCTTGGGAAGGTGCTTCTTTTTAAACTTCTTCATGCATTTTTTGTTGGTTGCTTTTCCCTAGAGTTTGCAGTTCCTGAATGACAATGTTGTGTGTATCCGATTGAAGGGTTGGAGGACTTGTGCTGTGACTACACTAGGTAGGGGTGGTAGTGACTTGACTGCTACAACAATCGGTAAAGCATTGGGATTACGTGAAATTCAGGTTTACTACTTGGTCACTGAATCTTGAATACACTGTTTTTATTAATTGCTGTCAATGTGATAGAATAAGGGGAGCCTTGACATAACTGGTAAAGTTGTTGCCATGTGACCAAGCCTCTTGCAGAAATGCAAGGTAATGTTGCATACAATAGACCCTTGCAGTTTGGCCCTTACCCGGACCCCGTGCATAGCGAGAGCTGAGTTCACTGGGATGCTGTCAATGTGCTAGAATACGTCTTTAATTGCACTCATCCTTGTATAAGCACAAGAGGTGCTATCAAGCAAGTGTGATATTACTGCCTAGAATCTGAATCTCTTTGTCATATTACTGACAGGTCTGGAAGGATGTTGACGGTGTTTTGACATGTGATCCCAACATATATCCACGTGCTGAGACTGTGCCATATCTAACTTTTGATGAGGCAGCTGAACTTGCATACTTTGGCGCACAGGTATTGTTAGCTATTTCAGAAATTAGTTGATCCTGGATATGCCACTTGTAGCGTCTTAGTGATTTTAGTTTCCTAATTACCTATACCAACAGAATAGTACTATTTACTCCTTTGGACGAGTTAGTCAAGAAATTTTTCTGAAGATTCTCTTTTTTGGAGGTGAATTTATGGAAAGTCAATCCATTTTGGACAACCTAAAATGGAGATCTGATGACATGAAATTGGCAGTTTTAAGAGTGTATTTAGGATAGTTATGCTGCTACCCTTATACTTTTGGCTTCTGAAAATGTTTCTACAGGTCCTTCATCCACAGTCCATGAGGCCTGCTAGAGAGGGTGATATTCCTGTTAGGGTTAAAAACTCGTATAATCCTAAAGCTCCTGGCACTCTCATCGTTAAAACAAGAGATATGAGTAAGGTGAGAGCTTCTTCATTTTTCACTATATCATTTAGCTGCAGAAATAATGAAAAACTAACTTGATTTTGTTTCCTCCATGCTTTGCAGGCGGTACTTACAAGTATTGTTCTTAAACGAAATGTAACCATGTTGGATATCGCGAGTACCCGTATGCTTGGTCAATTTGGCTTCCTTGCAAAGGTAGTAGTTGCCAAATAACCTTTTACTCCCTCCGTTTCAATTTGTTTGTCTTACTTCCAATATGTACATTCTACTGTCTACATATCTTTAGTTTAAGATCATAAGATTCAAATGTTTTTTACTCAACTCCATGCCAAGTCAAAATCATGCAAACAAATTGAAATGGAGGGAGTATTACTTTGCCCTGAAGTCAAGAATTTAATGTAGTTCCTGTTCAGGTTTTCTCCATCTTTGAAGACTTAGGGATATCTGTTGATGTCGTTGCGACAAGTGAAGTTAGTATTTCCTTGACATTGGACCCATCAAAACTTTGGAGCAGAGAACTAATTCAACAGGCAAGCGTATGATTATCTTCTTAATTTCTACACGACTTCAATAAATTTCAACTTTCCCATTCAATCTATCTTCAAGTGGTCACTACCAGTTTTCGAATCGGCTCAACTCATATATGCTCATATGTTCCATACATAATTTTATTTGTTCATTTTAAGATGCCTTTCAGTGGTGCATTGTAACATTTTCAATTACCAAATCGTACAGGAGCTTGATAACGTTGTAGAAGAACTTGAGAAAATTGCAGTTGTGAAGCTACTTCAAAACAGATCAATCATCTCTTTGATTGGGAACGTCCAGAGGTCCTCGTTGATTTTGGAAAAGGTGCTTATTACTGAACTTTTATAATGGTCGTAGACATTCATTTAGTGACCAACAGATTTCCATTTGTTTATTTTTCTAGAACTTTTACTCAATGTACTACTGTCTTAAGGCTCACTCAACGTAGTTATACTGTAGCTCTTTTCCGACTCCTGAGTTGTGTCTCTTTGTGTGATTTATTAACCAGAGTTCCTGGCCCACCTCACAGCCCACGTACTCAGTGTCTCATTCTATCAATTGTATATTCTTCTACGT
The DNA here is from genome assembly GCF_019186545.1 of Solanum stenotomum. Taxonomy (NCBI): domain Eukaryota; kingdom Viridiplantae; phylum Streptophyta; class Magnoliopsida; order Solanales; family Solanaceae; genus Solanum; species Solanum stenotomum. The sequence continues at coordinate 55,310,716 of NC_064287.1, forward strand.
GTTCAGTGTTCGGAATGCTGTTGCATGACACTAGCATGCAAGTTTCTTTTGTGTTGACATCATTATCATCTTCTAACTGTGTCTGCTTTACTGACTGTAATTTTTGTTTGTGCGTTGAACCATAGGCTTTCCACGTTATGCGTACCAATGGTGTCAACGTTCAGATGATCTCTCAAGGTGCATCAAAGGTAATCTACCCTCTCTTGTATTCACAGCTACTATACGTCAATCATGCCTACTGGAGAAAGTTTGTTAGTGCTATAACATACAACACTCTTAACTTTTGTGTCCGATGCACAGGTTAATATCTCATTGATAGTAAACGACAGTGAAGCGGAACAATGTGTAAGGGCTCTCCACCATTCCTTCTTCGAGAGTGATCTTTCTGAACTAGTCTGGGAAAGTCGATCTGGAAATGGCTATGCTACTACTACTACTACTCCCTTGTCCACGTTGTCCAATTAAGTTTCCTTCGGTTTCTCCTTCGTATGATTGTTCTTTCCAATAATATTTTCGAGGAAATGAACGAAATTTTGCTAGTACTTTTTTGGGGTGTGGGTGCAGTTTCGTCGTTGTAACATTTATCACTTGTAGCAAGAAGACACATTTTATGATCTATCTAAGCTACCTTTATTATATCTCTAATGGAGCAAATTTACTTTACAATGCCAAGGAGAATGTACACAAGTTCTCCAAAATGATCTACTCATTTTGTTTATCCAACTTTAGTTATCTTAATATCACAAGTTAATCCAATAATTCCCCCCGTTGCTATTATACTTTTAAGAATTTGTACATATAATGATACTAATTTCTCATCATATGCAATTGGATGTGCAAGTCAAATCATTTCATATAAGTTTTTAAAATATCATATCCTATTTTTAAAACATAACAAATAAAAATTATAGAATGAAGTGATAGTGACTAACTTGGGATTTTACATGTTTTTGTTCTTTTGATAAACTATTTTAGGATTTGATATCTTTTAGTGTATTATTTGTTACAATTTCTTGGTTTTAACAAACAAATCAACACATCCCGTGTACTCCCAAAAATGAGTATATGAAGGTAGGGGTAAGACAATGTACACACTATCCTCGCCAGACAAAGGATCTCTTTAGCAAGGACTTGTTGATTATTGACTAGGGTCCATTGTGAAATGGGAGAATACTGGAAAACCAAGAAGAGAATGGTAAAATTAAAATATGAAAGACTCACCAGCTCAACAAGAAGATTATTATAAATAATAACAAAAGTTTCACAGAAACAAGAGTTTGAAGCAAAATCTCTCTTCAAACTAGAACGAACTCAACTAACGTAAATGAGGATTCCCAAATCTCACCAAGCAAAATGTAATGCTGGAGGAATACGCGACTACCTTTAAGGTTCTCTGTCTCTCACATTTGAGCCAAAATTAGAACCTTTAGGGGTGCTATATCGCAAATCTACAACAGCATTTCTGCAATCTGGATAGCATTAAGGGCGGCTCCCTTGCGTATTTGATCACCACAAACAAAGATGTCCAGCCTATATAAAAAGAAGTCATTAGCTCTGGGGTCCTGGAAAGGAAGTAAAGCATTTAGAGATAACATCTGCATATAAACCAAATTCTTACCCATAATCTCCATCTTGGGAAACATCACGTCGTACTCTCCCAACTGCAACATCGTCTTTATTGGAAACTTCAAGTGGGGTTGGGAATCTATTACTTGCACGGTCATCGACTACAACTATACCTGGTGCATTTTTAAGAATATCCCTTGCAGTATTCTGCACAGTTAGAAAAAAAGCTTAAAGCAATTTACATTGGAGGTTATGGGAAAGTAAGAATGCTTATAACATCTCTTGATATGTGATTTTTTTTGTTTTTTTGAGAAGCCACAAAGAACATACTTAATTGAAACCTTAAAAAGCTTTTGCTAGAAGCTAAATGGGTTAAATGATCGTGGAAACTTGTCAATGTCGGTGTTAAACTTTGTAATACTGTAGCGCACAAACATCTCCAAGATCCACCTATACTAGTAAAAAAGGAGTCATGATGTCTCTTATTTTCATCTTTCTTTACCATGAGTGACTCTACAAAGCAGAAAATTGGCAGAATTTTCTGACTGCAGGATTTCTCATGGTTACGTTATGTTAACACAAGATTATAGTAAAGATAAAATTTATGGTTTCATAAAGTAGCTTTAGCTGTCCCATGACATCACTCAATTGTGAGGATTGAACTCATCAAATGGATGCTTCTAGCAAATAAGCCAAATTCCAATACATTTCACAATATCCCCCATTTGACAAACTTTGCTATTTGTGGCAACTTACTATGCAAGGACTTCAAATATCACTGTGGTCCAACACCACTAGAATGCACAAACAAAAATATGATGTGCTGAATGGGACTGTTGGATATGATTAATTTCTTTTTTGATAAAGAACTGTGGGATATGATTATTAAAGCAACAATTTTAATCTTCATGTCATTACTAATTGATAGTACATCTTTTTCTTTGCACTGCAGCCTGAGCTACATGAACCTGGACCTTTTGGCTAATTGGATCTACGTTATTACAACTTTTACGCATTTCAGAACAAAATAAACATAAGTTCAATGTCTTAAAAAAACTGAAGTTAGAAAGGAATCACTTTGTATAAAAAAACAAAGGAATCATTTGTCAGGACAGGAAGAAAAATTAACAAAGGATTTGCTGTAAGTTTAGCAAAGGCTACCTCATCGAGGGGATTCTCAAATTGAAGATTCACGCTCTCAGCATGTGCACGCATAACAGGAACACGTATACATGTTGCAGTAACCTTGACATCCTTGTCACTCTGATAACAAGCAGAATGGGTGGGTTAGTAGTTGGTACAATAGATGCGCAATTATTTTATTGTTGTCTCTAGGATCAGGCATGAGTATTGAGTACCAAGGTTTTAACAAGCATACTTACCCATATTTTTCTTGTTTCTTTGACCAGCTTCATTTCCTCTTCATTATATCCGTTGGGTTGAATAGGTGCATTATGTGAGAAAAGATTAAAAGCATACTGCATAATTTTGTAAAAGAAACAATCAGATGGCACTGCATTCATCTGTTATCGAAGAAACAAACTGAGCATTGAGAAGGTAAATCACAAGACGGGACCTGCTGGTTAAAGATATTGCAGGTTGGTTCTTTTCCCTCCAGGACCTAGTAGGCAACATACAAAAATTCAAATCATTGGGAGAATTAATTAGTAGACCTAATATCACTAGATATATTAAACCATGGAAAATAGAGGAAACATAGTAAAAACCTCACGAGTCTGCTGCACCAGCTCTTCCATTGCAGCAGCACCGGCACCACTAGCTGCCTGATAAGTACTAACAACCATGCGTTTGACCTGGAAATGTGCATATCTACACAGGATGAGTAAAAGTGAACTGACTTGGTTCTTAAACTAATAATTGGTTGATCTAAACTCTGAAGGTCTGCACAACTACCACAGAGACGGATGCGTAAGTGAAATACATGTCAATGAAAGTGGAAAAGTTTTCAATGTTGAATAAGCATACACTTACCAAAAGATTTTCTCACTCAAGTCTCATGTTACAGCAGAAAAGAAAAAAAAAAGAAAAAGTGTATTATTGTGTGGTAAATTCCTTCTAAATATTCTCATCCATTTCTATCTAACAGTGCCCTCTTAGTTATTTTGAAAACTATTTCTCGCTAGAGAATTCTTTCATGGGTGAGCAGAATATAACTGTATTTAGTCTGCATTTCTGGGATCTCAATGACTAATCTACTTCATCATTGTTTTGATTATCTACACAATAAACTGCTTTTTCCATGTACGAATTCTAATGCTTTATTTTGTTATTTCTTTCTTATCCAAATCACTCATTTGCACTGTTTGTCACATGTTAAACTCTTTCTTTTCTGATTTCCATACTTGACTCTTTTCAACAAACGAAACATGAGTTGACAAGTTGGGAGAAAATTAATGACGTCCATATCAAGATTGCACTGTAAACTTTTAACAAAAGAGAGATCCTTTTGGGCTTTGCAAAGGTGCGGTCAAGTTTTCGAACAGGAAAATCAATACAAAAGTATAACAGAATCAAGATACAGGTAAAACAAGTAAAATTATTGAAATCCTAAGTACCTAACAATCATCCACTTCCAATATCCACTCCATAGATAAAAGAAATTCAATCTTCTATTTTCATACAAAAATAGCCAAAGTCTAAACCTTGTGATCATCCATATGCACAACGGTGCTATAAATTGATTTCTTTTTTATAAGCAAGGAAAGAAAACTACTTTTATTCCACTTTGCAAAATATAGCCGCAAATCCCAGAAAAAATATAATTATGATGAATCCTCTAAATACAGTTGTAGATAGAGCAGGATGAATATAGAGAACTTCACATACCGACCCCAGCTAATTTGGAGTAACAATTACCACAAGTTGTACATTGTTCACATTTTCTTTTATGATGGACCAGTGCACATCTCGACTATTCTACCATGTATCTACTACCTCCCACCAATACAGGCACCACGTAATAATACCCACCAAGGTTCAGGTAGATAGAAGAAATCACCTAGTGTTTTTTCTTTTGTTTTTTGCCTCACATTGCATGTTTTATCGTACTCTGAAGGACATGAAAGATCTAATTCTCAAATTGTACTCCAAAAAGGCATTCTCTACGCCACTACGCCAAACAAATCTCTAAACAAACTAAACACACACAAATGATCTAATTCTCAAATTAAGTGTTGTTTAAACCAACAAGTCTCCAAATTTTATAATAAAAAACAAATCTTTAGACACACAAATGTTATAAACAGTAACATTTTAGACCACAAGCTCATTGTTCTTTAAACTACAACAACAACAATCCTAGTGTGATCTCAATTCCGATAGACCCTCAGCTCAAGGAAAAACAGGTCAATGCAGTTCGGGAAAAAAGACTCATTGTTAATCAAACTACGTCACATAAAATGTATCATATAAATTAACTTTTGATCTCTTAAATGTACTAGGAATAACACGAAAAAGTCGAACTCTCACTTTAGCACGACGATGGAGAGGAGTAACAGCCATCAAGCAAATAATAGTAGAGCAATTCGGATTAGCAATAAGTGCTCCCTTTCCAGAACCAAGCTTGACATGTGCCATAGCTTCAGGATTCACTTCTGGAATCACAAGAGGCACATTCTCATCCATTCGAAAAGCGGAGCTATTATCCACCACAATTGTACCCTTTTGAGCAGCCAACGGTCCAAATTTCTTACTAATCGAACCACCAGCACTAAACAATGCAATATCTATACCATCAAAACTATCCTCAGTGAGTTCTTCAACAGTATAATCTCGTTCCTCAAACTTCATCGATTTTCCAGCTGATCTTTTGCTTGCAAGGAGTTTAATAGAACGGTAAGGGAAGCTACGGTCAGATAGAACGGAGAGAAACTCTTGACCGACGGCGCCAGTAACACCGACGACGGCGACGGATGGGCCGTTTTCCTGGAGAGACATACGGACACGGAAAGGGGAAGAGATTGAGCGTGGTAGACGAATGCCGGATGCCAGAGCGGAGCCGCCATTGAGGAAATGGTTGTGACGGAGAGAAAGTGCCGGAGAGTTCATTTTTCCGGTGACGGGCGGCGGTGAATGGCGGCGGAAAATGGTTGAAGAAATGTCAGTTGAAGAAGAAGCAAAATGTAACTAATTAGGTAGGGTTTTTATTAAGAGACAAAAACTGGTTTAAAATTGGGCCAATTAAAATAAGTCAAGTAAGCAAAGGGTCATTTGCACTTTTGTTCTTATTTTGTGTTGCATTCATGTGCTTGAATCGAGCATCTTTCGGAAATAATCTTTCTATCTTAAAAGATTAATAATAAGAATCGTGTACACTAGGTCTGTTGGTTCTGTTTAGTTTTAAACTTTATCTATTTGATTTATTAGTTATCAGTTTTGTAGATATGTCAAATCGTTATAAAATTATTAAAATATTTGCTTATTGATTATCGATTGTTATTGATTTGGTTATCGATTTAACCGTCAAGATTTGACACAAAAGAAATCATTGATATTCACTTAAAGACAAGGTGAAAAATCATGCACATGAGATGACAGATTACATCTTGCCCAAAAGCAAATAGTATCACATTGTGGAATAATCAAGAGCTTGAGATAGTCAGAAATAAAAATATGAAACTTAACTCTAAGACAAGGACTTTATATACCAAATGGTATAAATATAATTATTTAATTTACTATCGGGTTATCGATTAATTGGTTAAAAAAAATCTCAAACCATTAAGAATCGTTAATTTATTAATTAAAAAAATCAAAACTTTTATTGAAACTGCTAAATCAAGAACTTTTTTTCTATTCAAATTATTAATTTTGATTCCGTTTTGAACCGTCCTACTATGCATTCAATCCCATCAAACCTCATTTATGAAATTTTATTCTTATTTTGGGTTGATATTTAATTTTTGTCCCTCAAAATAAATAACTTATTGAAATTTAAAAGTACATCTTAATAATCTCAAATAAATTGAATTGTTTTAACATCACTTTTAAGCTCATTTCACAAAATTACCATATTATATAAACTAATAGTGAAACTAAATTTTGAAATTTTAAAGTACATCTTAATAATCTCAAATAAATTGAATTGTTTTAACATCACTTTTGAGCTCATGTCACAAAATTATCATATTGTATAAACTAATAGTGAAAATAAATTTCATAACAATAATATAAAAAAGAAATAGTGAAGGGAAATTCATAAACAAACAAATCTAACTGTCATAGCCATACCTCTTCTTCTCCCCCAAGTTTCAACCATTTATTGCTACTCATGTTTTATTTTATATGATTTATTTGACTTGGCATAAAAGTATTTTAAAATTTATGGTTTAAAGTATTTTTTTAAAATTATTTGTATGATTATAAAAAACAATTTTAAAGTTAATTTTTAATTATAAAAATGAATTATTTTAGAACGGATTAAAAAGAAAATTATGTCACATAAATTAGCGGTTTCGATAATAGTTTTGATTTATTTTTTTATATCATATTATCGGTTCTTAACAAGTTAATCGACAATTTGATAATAAATTATATTTATACCATTAGGGGTCGTTTGGTTTGAAAATGAGTTATGATGGGATAAATTATGTTGGGATAAATTATGTTGGGATAAGTTATGTTGGGATTAGTTATGATGGGATAAGTTGTGTTGGGATTATTTTTTATTGAGTGTTTGGTTTGTTGTATTCAAAATAATAAATTTTAAGAACAATTTATTTGTTTACAAAAATGCCCTCCATTAATGTAAAAAGTGATATAACAAAAGGGTTGAAAGAGACATTTTTGTCATTTACCTATTTTATCCCGGGATAAGTTATCCCGGGATTACTATACCACCCCAAGTTCGGGATAACTTATCCCGGTATTAATTATTAATCCCGGGATAAGTTATCCCGAACTTGCCAACCAAACAACAAAATAAGCGGTACTATAATTTAATTCCGGGACTATTTGGTATTATCCCTCACACCAAACGACCCCTTAGTATATAAAGTCTTGACTTGTGATTTAGTTTCATACTTTTAAATATGATGTTCTCAAACTCTCGATTATTCCACAAAGTGTCAATATTTACTTTTAAGCAAAATGCAGTTGGTTAATTCATGAACATGGTTCATTGGTTGATCACCTTATTTCCAAGTGAATTTTTTTTGTGTGTGAAATCTCAACGATTAAACCAACTATCAAATCGATTATAAAATCGATAAACCAATATTTTAACAGTTCTATTACAGTTTAACTTGACTACAAATCAATAACAATAAGTTAAACGAATAAACTTTAAAATCAAACCGAATCAAACCTAACCGACTGATACACAGCCAAACTTCTAACAAGATAGTCTCTTAAACAGGTAGTTAACAGTTTTGATGGTTTAAGTTTATCAAAGGTCAACATTTTACTATCCCCTTTTGTCAACTCCTTCATCATCAGCTTTTGTACCCTTTTGTCATCTCCTCCCAATAACCTTTCTTTTTGAATTGGCAAAACAAAAAGAAAAAGCAGATAACTAAGAATGGATAGAAATCAAGAAATTGCATTGACACAAATGAGGAAATCAGTTGAAAAACTTGGATCTTCCACTGAAGTAAGAAAAAAATGAACCCCTTTATCCTCTTTTAGTGTAAAGTTCAAATCTTTGTACTGATAATCAATTCTTTTTTAAAAGCAATTGACCCCCTTTTCCCATTTTAGTGTAAAGTTCAAATCTTTGTACTGATAATCAGTTTTGATAATTTTTTTAAAAAATATGACACCCTTTTTCTTCTTTTAGTGTAAAGTTCAAATCTTTGTACTGATAATGAGTTTTTGTTTTGTTTCAGAGTTGTGGAGAGAAGACACTAATGAGGTTCTTGATTGCAAGATCAATGAACCCAGAGAAAGCTGCAAAGATGTTTTGTCAGTGGAAAAAATGGAGGGCTGAAATGGTTCCAATTGGGTACATCACTGATTCTGAAGTTGCAGATGAATTAGCAGCTGAAAAAATTTATTTGCAGGGATTATCCAAGAATGGGAACCCTGTTGTGATGGTTAAAAGTAACAAACATTTTCCTTCCAAGGATCAAGTTCAATTCAAGAGTAAATTTCTTTTCCCTTAAGAGTAAAGGTTCTTTTTTTATTCACTACATTGCATTTTTTTGTTGTTATTGTTTTTGGTTAGTCTTGTTTGTGTTTTATTGATAAGAAATATTCTGGTTGGTTGCCTCATTGATGCCTTTTTTGAGTAGCTAGCTATAAAACACTATAGATTGTTGATCTTTTTGGTGCCTTAACAATGTTCTTTCTGTTTGTGTAGTTGAATGATTGAAGAGTTGTGATAGAATTTTTTTATGAGTGGCCATACATACAACTAGCGTGACGATTTGATAGGCATTACAGAAAGACATTGAAAATATACAATAATGCAAAGTCGGTAGATCATATTCTGAGATTAGATATCATAAGTTCATAAACAAGTACTCCATCCGTTTCAATTTGTTTGTGTTACTTTTCGTTTTATTCCCTTTAAAAAAGAATGACTCTTTCCTTTTTGGGCAGCTCCTTAATCCTAACTTTCCACGTGGCATGTTTAAGACGACAAGATTAAAGGGAATTTTGGTATATTTTACATATCTAGTCAATGACTCTTTATCTTGCTTGTGTTTTCTTTTGATAAGAAATATTCTGTTTGGTTGCCTCAATGGCTGACTTTTTGAGTAGTTAGATGATTAAAGTTCTGGTTGGTTGCATCAATGGCTAATTCTTACATGCAATAAATTAATATTTACCCTCCCCAGACCCCACCTAGTGGGATTTCACTGGGTTGTTGTTGTAATAAATTAATGTTTTTAACAGTAAAAGGGATATGGAACTCTTAAATTCCGAAAAATACTTTTTTGAGTTATGAAGTAACATTGCTAAAGCACCAAAAAAGAGAAACGATCTATAGTGTTTTACCAAGTTGCAGTCTGTTAAATGATTCATTTCACTGTATCTTTTTCTCTCATATGCACCCTTATCTCTGGTAATGTAGATGAATTTTTTTGGTGGTGACTGGTAAGGGCGTTTCTTGAACGAACTCTTCTCAATTCTTACTTTGCCTTTCTGTAGGATGCTAATGATTACTCTTAATGATAAAGTTAGTATTGACACATTCAGCTCTTGTGCAGAATTTGTGGTTCATCTACTGGACAAAACAATTGCAAGGTACCATTTTCATTCAATCATGTTGCTGTTTTACCATTTGGGAAATTGTTGGGCGTTATTTCCTACTATTCTCATTTCTCAAAACTTGATAAACCGCTCAGTAGATTGTGTGTTCACGCTTATTTCGGATTGTAGATCCTTTTATGTTACTTTTATATTTTGTTGTTTTGGTCACTCTGATATCTGTCTTATTTAGTGAGGAACAAAGTAATGACAGAACTTTCTTCTCGTACTTGTCCAAGAAATATTAATAATGACAAACTGCTTATGACGTACTGATATCTAAACAAGAGGATTGGAAGGATGAACAGGTACAAGCATAGAAGAGAATAGACACTAGTTACGTCGTATATTATAGGCACTACTGTATAATGTAACCTGTCAAATTTATCTTTTGGTGTTATGAGTCCTATATTTGGTGGGGAATGGGCTGGTGGTGTCCTCACATGAACTTGAACAATTCTCCGGTCAGGGTTGAGTTAGGCCTTAGGGTCATATCTTCATCGGAGCAGAGTTTCACTGGGTTAAGAACATTGGATTATCACGTTGGATCTAGGAAATTTAGCTTGTAGTTTTCATCTGGTGAAACAATAGAGGCCTCGTCTGTGTGTGGTTGGTCACCGGTTTCATATTTTCCCTCTCCAAATATGTTTTTTGTGCTGAGAATCGTGGTTTAGTTTCTAACTTGACCTCTTTGTGCTTGTTTTAGTTCATTCAATGGTAGAGAAACAGGAAATGAGAAACTTATTGGAATTGTTGATCTCCAGGATATTACATATAGCAATGCTGATCTTCGTGGACTGATCACTGGTTTTCAGTTTTTACAGGTAGCACCTTTGCCTTTCCATAGTACGCAAACCATTAGTATAGAGACACACATAACCAGTGTTATGAGAAGATACATGATTCTTATACCACGGACAATGTTATACGTCTCTTGTCAGCTATAAGACAGTTCAAGTAGTCAAGATTAACGGCTTAGTAGAAGAACTCACTTTACTATGTATGTAGCTGCAGCTGGTATTGAACTCTCTCATCTGAGCTATAGTTGAGGCTTTGGTTTGCTTGAACTATGACACAATATTACTCGGACTCTTCAAACATATTGTCTGGTGTGTGTCTGATCTCCTAGAGCTATGCTTTTTTGGAGGATCCGACATGGTTGTGGCAGCATTTTTGGAGGGCCTGAGCAACATAGCTATGAGATGACATTGATGTAACGAATAGTTTGTATATTTTGGTCAAAACTGTTGCTCCATTTAAGCTCTTGAATCTTGATGATTTAGACAAATTAGGAGCAATCTATGTTGCTCGGACTTCCTAAAAATGATGTGGCAAACCCTCCAAAAATGTTCTCTCTTTGAAGGATCTGATGCTGACACACACCCAATGACATTTTTGAAGAGTCCGGGTAACATAGGGAGCAATAAACTGAACTAATTGATGAAGGCCTCGTTGGAATGCCGATATAATATTCTGTTCTTTATATTCAGTGTGTTATATTAATGCTAAGCTACATTTCACGCAGTTTCCTTCTGCAGGCGTACTACCCTGAACGCTTAGCTACTTGTTACCTTTTAAACATGCCACAATTCTTTGTCACCGTATGGAGATTTGTTTGTCGCTTCCTTGATAAAGCAACTCAGGAGAAGGTACGTCAATGTGCATAATAGCCCATAGGATGACAAAAATGCACGTTTAAATGTAGTCTTCATTTCTAATATCAAATCACTACACAGGTTAGGATTGTTACAAGTGAAGAACAAAAGCAAGAGTTCATCAGAGAGGTTGGTGAAGACGTCTTACCAGAGGAGTACGGAGGGCGCGCTAAACTTGTACTTCTGCAGAATGTTGTTGTGAACTACTAACACAAAGTAAAGGAATAATAGAAATGTGAAATAAGATGAAAAAGAATAGCTTCACAGACATACTAATTAGGCATAATGCATAAACAGAGACTCACGTTTGACCTCAGCTAGCAAGTAAGCACTCCAACTTTGAGAGACATTTCAATTATTGGTCTCAATTGGCAACTGAACACTCCAACTCGTCCCCATTGTCTCATGACACCCGACCCTGACGTGACATAAATTTTGGAGGTGTTTAGATATTCATTTTGTAAGTTGGAGCGTTCTGACATTGCACTCTCAAAGTTGGAGTGCTTACTTGTCAGTTGAAGTCAAGTTCAAATGTTTGTTTATGTATTATGCATATTGTTTATGTTACTAAAAATTTTACATCTTTTTTTACTTATAGTCATATAATAAAATCCAAAAATATTTCTGTGATACTCAACTAACCATAGTTCAACCTAACTCTTTCCAAGTGATTGGCTGAAATTACAATAAGGTATTCTATGAGTTTTTTTTAGTCCTATTAGACATTCTTATTCCAACAGAAAATATAGAGAAATGGTCAATGTAGGACTTGTTTAGATTAGCTAATTAAAAGTAGCTGATAAACTTTTAAAAACTAAATTTATAAATGAACAGTTACGTATTTGAATACTAGTGTTGAATTTGGTTATAAGTTGTAAGTGTGTTTACCTAAAAAACAAAGGAATTTTAAAAAAGAATGTCACATATCAAATCTTTATTTATTTATTTTAAATTTGGTCCCTCTTCCCAAGGCATCCACTATAGTCTTCATCATAAATTTAGCTCTAAAATACTACAAAAATAATTTTAATATTATAATTCAATGCAAATTAATCATACATTTCCCCATGTTTGACTGAAATGTTTTAAAACAACAGTTATATTGCTTTATCCTATAGTGAAATACTCCAACCTTTTGATTTACTTCATTATTATTTGTTTGATTGCTAGTAATAACTTAAAAAGTCAACTATGACTCAAGTATCATTAGTTGTTGGCATGTTGCAGGCAGTGAGTTCCATCATCCATGTTTTTAAGGGCCCGTTTAGACATGCGGGTATAAAATTAAATTGATTTAAAATTAAAATTTTATTTAGATATATAATTTAAAATCACAACTGTTTTTATGAAATCGTAGCCCGCTAGGGCGACCTCCTTATGCATGGACTTTATAAATTGTATTTTTCTAATAAATATGAATTCCACAAGTTGTGAAAACTATGAAAATTTTCTCAATTGTTATACAATCTTACCAAATAAGCAAACCATAGTTTGAACATATCAGAATATCCAAAAGTGTCACATTGACAAAATAACATATACCAATGTTCCTTTTACAAATAAATGTTTGCGGTTACAAATTTTGAAATACACATAATTTTATAAAAAAATCGCTAATCAACAATAATAATAACTAGTTATTCTTAATATAGGCCCTTCACACAATAATATAATCTTTTACACCAAGGATGAGCCTGTTTAACATAATTTAAAATTATGAGTACTTTTTTTTTACAAGATATAAACTTATGAATTAAATTTTATATTTTTAAAAAATTGAAATCATCATTTTTAGATAATTTAAAATTTGAAATCATGATGCAAAATACTAAGGCGCTTTTTTGAGGTTAAACTATCTTAATTGTATTATTATGAGTATTATCTCAGAAGCACATACATTTTTTACATGAAAATTAAAGGGGAACTTACATATATCCCACTAATTTAGGAGCTAATTACTTAGATACACTCTCGTTCACAATATTACGTCTCTTGTCAGATTTTGGTGCCTCCAAATACGTCAAAATACGCTTATCTCGAATACATGAGGTCAAAATTAAGTATAATTTATTCTAGATACATTGTATCCAAGTAGATTCACATAAATCTGGAATACATAGCAAATCTCCCTCGCCTCTCTTCCATCTCGCTCACCACTTTCCCATTTATCTAGTATCCCAAATAAATCACTCTAGATACATACAAATACATATATCTAGTGTGAATCACATGTATCTGAGATACAAACGAATCTCACTCACCTCTCTCTCTATTTTTGTGTATCTGATAGAAAAAATACATGTATCTAAGTATATATATTTTCTTCAATATATAGTAGAAAACTCTTAGTTAGTGATAAAATACGTAATATTTTGAAACTATAGATAATAGTTATATATATAGTAGTTAAGTATGTCTAATTATATAATTTTTCCAAAATTAAATATGTTGGACCCGTGCTTAGTACGGGCCATAGCCCATCTAGTATATGACTTAAGGTTAAATAAGTAAAGCTTTTTTAGTAACATAAATAGTATCTCTATGAAGCTATTCTTTTTCATCTTGTTTCACATTTATAGATTCCTCTACTTTGTGTTAGTAGTTCACAGCAACATCCTGCATAAGTACAAGTTTAGCGCGCCCTCCATACTCCTCCGGTAAGGCATCTTCACCGACCTCTCGGATGAACTTTTCCTTTTCTTCTTCACTTGTAACAATCCTCATCTGTATAGTGTTTTGATATTAGAACAGTTGGGAGAGTTTTAGAAAATGATCAAGTTTGCAGAAGTTGATCTAGTGTTAAAGACTATTCGTTTGAACGTGCATTTTGTAAAATGCACATCGACATATCTTCTCTTGAGTTGCCTTTTCAAGGAAGCGACAAACAAATCGCCATATGGTGACAAAGAATTGTGGCATGTGTAAAAGGTAACAAGCCGCTAAGCGCTCAGGATAGTATGCCTGTAGAAAGAAACTGTGTGAGATGAAGCTAGCAGCATTAATACCAAAGAACATATCAGCATTCCTGTGTGGCCTTCAGAAATTTGTTCGGTATATTGCTTGGACTCTTCAAAATGTCATTGGGTGCCCGTCAGATACTCCAAAAGTAGTGCATTTTTGGAGGGTCTGCCGCAGATACGACAACATTTTTAGAAAGTCTGAGTAACATAGATTGGTCCTAATTTGTCTAAATCAAGATACAAGAGCTTAAGAGGAGAAACAATTTTGACCAAAATATTCGGAGGTTTTAAGGAGCATATTCAAATTATTTCATTACATCAAGGGGACACCTCATGGCTATGTTGCTCAAACCCTCCAAAAAATGTTGCCGCAACCATGTCAGATCCTCCAAAAATGCATAGCTTTTGGAGGATCAGACACACACCCGGTAATATGTTTGAAGAGTCCGAGCAGCATTGTCTCATAGTGAAAGCAAACCAAAGCCTTAACTATAGCTCAAATGTGAGAGTTCAATACCAGCTACGGCCTACGTAAAGAGTCTAGTGAGTTGTTCTACTAAGCTGTTAATCTCGACTCTTGTCTTATAGCTGACAAGAGACGTATAACGTTGTCCATGGTACAAGATTTATGTATCTTTTCATAACACTGGCTATGTGTGTCTCAGTACTAATGGTTTGCGTACTATAGAACGGCAAATGGGTTACCTGTAAAAACTGAAAACCAGTTATCAATCCACGAGTATCAACATTGCTATAGGTAATATTCTGGAGATCAAGAATTGCAATAAGTTTCTCATTTCCTATTTCTCTACCATTGAATGAACTGAAACAAGCACAAAAGAGGTCCAAGTTAGAAACAGAACTATGATTCTCAGTAGAAAAAACATATTTCAAGAGAGGAATAGCTGATGCACCCTCGAGTCGAAATCACAAAACCTCCCAAATATAAAATTTCCAGGTTACATTTACAATAGTGTCAAATCTATTGCATCAAATATCAGCATAAACCCCTCTCATTTCCTTCTTTCTATCAATCACTTACTCAAAACAGACACTTTGATTCGCGTAAAGCAAAGTAAATGTTAAAAAGTTTAGAAGTTATCCCTCATGTGCAACTTTCCAAATAGTCAAAGAACAACATGGTTAAATGAAAATGATACCTTGCGATTGTTTTGTCTAGTAGATGAATGACGAATTCTGCATAAGAAGTGAATGTGTCAATACTAACTTTATCGTTAATAGAAATCATTAGCATCATACAGAAAGAAGGAGGAAGAATTGAGAAGGACTTATTCAAGAAATCCCCTTACCAGTCACCACAAAAAAAATCATTTATATTACCAGAGATGAATCATTTACCAGATTGCAACTTGATAAACACTTTAGTTCGTTGCTGTTTGTCCATTTAAATGCATTAGCCAATGTTTCCTCAATAAAAAATATGAATTTCTCGGAATTTAAGAGTTTCGCATATCCTTTTTTACTTTCATTTCACCAAGTAGGAAGTTTACCTAGAGTATGTAACGCCTACGACCCATTATTTGACCACCTTGATCCAAGCAAACTTATCCTGATTGGATCATGACCCGTTTATTAATTTGAGGCGCATTCATCTACTCAAGTTTGACTCATTCCGTCCATTTGCCACCTCTTCTTGCAGATATCCAATATTATGGATCAGTTTTGTTTTATTTTAAACATTGCAGCTGGTTAGATATTAGTTAGCAGTGTGTGTCTCACAGCTTCTCCACACAAAGCAACTTATAATTAACTAAACATAATCAATGACCCTTACACATAATATCCCTTTCAATAATATATTATTGGCCGCAAGGATTAGTGATTTTTAAGTGCTTGAAAGAAAACTATTTTCCTGCTGGAGATTCCCTTTGGGAGTTTATCAGATATCAAGGTTAGAGATAGCGTCCACTGGCCACTTTTCAGTCATATCTTTGAAAAATAACTATTGTCATGGAGTTTCAAATTTCGCGGTAACTCCATGACAGTAGCTATGTATAAAAAAAATCCATGTATCAAGCGATCGCCCAACGACAAGAAGTCAAGTCCAAGAAAGTAACAACTAACTACAAGACTGTTTAAATTAAAAACTTGTCCTATGGCCCATTAGCAAGACAATAAAAAATAAAAAGGCATCATTGAGGCAACCAACCAGGATATTTCTTATCAAAAGAACACAAACAAGATAAACATTCATGGACTAACCAAGAAACAAGAAAATCAATATGCAATATATGAGAATTGCATGTTTGGCCAAGTTCTAAAATAACATATTTTGAAAAGTGTCGTTTTCAAAAATGTTTTCAGCTTCTGCTACTTCGCAAAAACACTTATTTTCTCCGAAAAACTTCGCCAATCATCAACACTTATAATCTCTCAAAAGTCAACAGGATATAAAAACATAAAATAAACTTTACTCTAATGGAAAAGAAATTACTCTTGAATTGAACTTGATCTTTGGAAGGAAAATGCTTGTTAACTTTGACTATCACAATAGGGTGTCCACTCTTGGACAATCCCTGCAAATAAAGTTTTTCAGCTGCTAATTCATCTGCAACTTCAGAATCAGAGATGTAACCAAGTGGAACCATCTCAGCCCTCCA
Source organism: Solanum stenotomum (assembly GCF_019186545.1). Classification (NCBI taxonomy): domain Eukaryota; kingdom Viridiplantae; phylum Streptophyta; class Magnoliopsida; order Solanales; family Solanaceae; genus Solanum; species Solanum stenotomum. Next base: position 55,327,729 of record NC_064287.1, read on the forward strand.
TTTTTTCCACTGACAAAACATCTTTGCAGCTTTCTCTGGGTCCATTGATCTTGCAATCAAGAACCTCATTAATGTCTTCTCTCCATAACCCTACAACAAGTCAACAGCAACAAACAAAAAAAACTCATTATCAGTACAAAGATTTGAACTTTACACTAATATAGCAAAAAGGGGGTCATTTTATTTTCAAAACAAGAACTATCAGTACAAAAATTTTAACTTAATACTAAAAGAGAAAAAGGGGTCATTTTTTTTCCAAAAAAAAGAGCAATCAGTACAAAGATTTGAACTTTACACTAAAAGAGAATGAAGGGTTCATTTTTTTTTTTAAGAAAGAGCTGATTATCAGTACAAAGATTTGAACTTTACACTAAAAGAGGAAAAAGGAGGTCATTTTTTTCTTACTTCAGTGGAAGATCCAAGCTTTTCAACTGATTTCCTCATTTGGGTCAATGCAACTTCTTGATTTCTGTCCATTTTTCAGGTTTGTTTCCCAACTTACAAAGAATGGTTTTGGGGAAGGAGAAGAAAAATTTCACACTGATTTTTTTTCTCCTGTAAAGTATAAAGTTCAATGTTTTGGGGGAATAAAGACACAAAGAGAAAAAGTTAGAAAACTCAAAAGATTGGGTCAAATCAAAGAAGTAGATATTAATGGCTGAAACATGAGGGAGAAGACCAATGAATAATGGAGTAAAAGAGAAGAAGTGGTGTGGCTTATGACAGTTGGATTTGTTTGTCAATGAAGTCCCCTTTACTATTTTTTTTTTATATATTATTGTTATTATTACTATTATTAAAAAAAATTATTTAGTAGATGATTTTGTGAATTTTTTTTTATTTAGTAGATGATTTTGTGAAATTAACTTAAATATAGATGTGAAAATAATTCAATTTATTTGAGACTTAAGACGTAACTTTTTGGTAATCATATGTGAGTTCTATGTTCTTAGTTTGTCTCAATATTTAAAAGAAAATATAATTACATGTCTGCACTTAAGTTTTCGAAATTACAATTCGTACAATATTTTGCTCGCCAAATATGTGTCTTGTGTATTCAAATACATGTATCTCAGATATATGTAAACAAGATATATTTATTTTTGTGTATCTAAAATTGAAATGTAATTGAAACACACTAATCTAGGAGTAAATTACGCGTCATATGATTCTGCATATCCTGAAATGTAATTTTTTTTAAAATTCTATTATTTCGAGCATTAGGTAGTTTTCACGACTTCTTCCATATAATTCTTCTTCAATTTCTAGTTGTGTATATCGTTCTGTTAATTGGAATTTCATTATATCTAGGATTCACAATGGTAATTATTATTATGTTATTGAGACATTTTAAAACTTGACAAGATATATGAGTTTAGATACACAAATATACAATAAATAGATATTCAGATATACCACAAATATCAATCAAGTACATGATTAGATACAAAGCAGAATCAATAGATACATGAATCTATATTACATATTAGCTATAACATGCATAATTCAATTACATTCTCAAATACACACTAGATATATCATTGGTACAGCTCAAATACATAGTAGATAATACATACTTGAAATTTAGTACAAAATTATTGAATAGTTGGATAGTAAATAATTATTTGAAAATATAGAGTGGATTAATAAATAAGAATTAAACATGTTGGGCCTGTGCTCAGATTGGGCAACAGCCTATCTGGTATGACTAGAAGTAAACAAGATGTAAAATTTTTAGTAACATAAATAGTGGAGTAGTATGTCTTGGAGCTATTCTTTTTCATCTTATTTTACATTTCTATTATTCCTCTACTTTATGTTAGTGTTAGTAGTTCACAGCAACATCCTGCAAAAGTACAAGTTTAGCGCGCCCTCCATACTCCTCCGGTAAGACGTCTTCACCGACCTCTCGGATGAACTCTTGCTTCTGTTCTTCACTCATGACAATCCTCATCTGTGTAGTGATTTGATATTAGAAACAAAGACTATACATTTAAACACACATTTTTGTTAAACGTTGCATCATCGGATGGAAAATTATGCACACTGACGTACCTTCCGTTGAGTTGCTTTATCAAGGAAGCGACATATAAATCGCCATACAGTGACAAAGAATTGTGGCATGTGTAAAATGTAACAAGTAGCTAAGCGCTCAGGGTAGTATGCCTGTAGAAAGAAATTGTGTGAAATGTAGCTTAGCAGCATCAAAATAACACACAGAAATATAGAGAAATGAACATTATATCAGCATTCCAATGTGGCCTTCAGCAATTTGTTTAGTTTATTGCTCCCTATGTGGCCCAGACTTCTCAAAAATGTCATCATTTAGCTGCACATCAGCATCAGATCCTCCAAAAGTAGAGCATTTTTGGAGGGTCTGCCACGGGTGCCACATCATTTTTAGAAAGTCCAAGCAACAAAGATTGGTCCTAATTTGTCTAAATCAAGATTCAAGAGCTTAAGAGGAGAAACAATTTTGACCAAAATTTTCGGAGATTTTAAGTTAGTAGAGCATATCCAAACTATTACGTTACATCAATGGCACCTCATAACTATGTTGTTCAAACCCTCCAAAAATGTTACTACAACCATGTCGGATTCTCCAAAAAAAGCATAGCTTTTGGAGGATCAGACACACACACAACAATATGTTTGAAGAGTCCGAGCAACATTGTCTCATAGTGCAAGCAAACCAAAGCCTGTCTAGTGAGTTCTTCTACTAAGCCGCTAATCTTGACTATTTGAACTGTCTTATAGTGTATCTTTTCATAACACTGGTAATGTGCGTCTCTATAGTAATGGGTTTGCGTACTTTAGAAAGGCAAAGGGGTTACCTGTAAAAACTGAAAACCAGTGATCAATCCACGAGTATCAACATTGCTATAGGTAATATTCTGGAGATCAAGAATTGCAATAAGTTTCTCATTACCTATTTCTCTACCATTGAATGAACTGAAACAAGCAGAAAAGAGGTCCAAGTTAGACACAGAACCATGATTCTCAGTACATAAAACATAATTTCGAGAGAGGAATAGCTGAGGAACCCGCGAGTCGAAGTCACAAAACCTCCAAAAGATAAATTTTCCAGGTTACATTATACTGTAGTGTCAAATCTATTGCATTAGATAACAGGAGAGATGTAATTCCTCTACACTTTCTTGTTAAGGCAATCCTCTTCATTAGTAGCATTTACCTCACTAAGCAGTTCATTGTTATCATCATTTCTTGGACAAGAACAAGATGAAAGTTTCCGTCATTACTTCGCGCCTCATTGAAAAGACAGATATCAGAGCGACAAGAACAACAAAACAGAAAAGTAGCACCTAAAAGGATCTACAATCCCAAATAAGCAGTTAAGCACACACACAATCTCCTGAGCGGTATAGAATAGTAGGGAAAATGATGCCCAACAAAGCACCATCATAACAAGACAGTTCATACAATATTCTAGTCAAACATATGCTTTGATTTCTCTCAAATCACAAGCAATTGTAAATGATGTTAAATACATAAACTTTCTAGTGCAAGTTCCCTTCACCCCCTCCCCCCACGGCCCCACCCCACCCTCTGTGTAGAAATATCAGCACAAACCTCTCATTTCCTTCTTTCTCTCAATCACTTAGTGGTCGTTTGGTAGGATGTACAAGAATAGTGTTGAATAAGATGTATTAGTAATACACAAAGCTATTTTTTCTAATGCATCCTACCATATGACCCCTTACTCAAAACAGACACTTTGATTTACATAAAACAAAGTAAATGTCAAAAACTTTGCAAGTTATACTTAATGTGCAATTTCCCAACTGGTCAAAGAGCAACATGGTTGAATGAAAATGATACCTTGCAATTGTTTTGTCGAGTGCATGAACCACGAATTCTGCATAAGAGGCGAATGTGTCAATACTAACTTAATCGTTAAGAGGAATCATTAGCATCCTACAAAAAGAAGAAGAATTGAGAAGGATTTATTCAAGAAATCCCCTTACTAGTCACCCCCCCAAAAAAATAATCATTCATTATATTACCAGAGATAGGGTGCATGTCATTTTCCTACTGGATATTCCCTTTGAGAGGTATCAGGTATCAAGTTTGAAATAGTGTTCACTGGCCACTTTTCGGTCATAACATTGAAAAATAACTACTATCACGGAGTTCAAATTTCACAAGAACTCCAAGTCTGTCTCAATTTGTTGTCTTACTGTCCATTTTAGTTCGTTCAAAAAATAATGTCTCTTTACTTTTTTGGCAACTTTTTAGTTTTAACTTTGCACGTGACATCTTTAAAATCACAAGATTAAAAAACATTTTGGTATATTGACCACAACACTTCTTTACTTTCTTTAACGCCGTCTCAAATCAAAACCAAACTAACAAATTGAAACAGAGGGACTACAAGATTGTCTAAATTAAGGACTTGTCCACAATAAAAGAAAAAAAGTTATCATTGTGAGAACCAACCAGAATATATCTCATAAAAAAAAAACACAAACAAGATGAACAATCATGGACTAACCAAGAACATCAGAATGCAATATTAACTATAAACAAAGAAATGAAAAGGAGCTTTACTCATAAGGGAAAAGAATTTACTCTTGAATTGAACTTGATCCTTGGAAGCAAAGTGCTTGTTAAGTTTGATTATAGCAACAGGATACCCATTCTTGGACAATCCCTGTAAATAAACTTTTTCAGCTGCTGATTCATCTGCAACTTCAGAATCAGTAATGTACCCAAGTGGAACCATTTCAGCCCTCCATTTTTTCCACTGACAAAACATCTTTGCAGCTTTCTCTGGGTTCATTGATCTTGCAATCAAGAACCTCATCAATGTCTTCTCTCCATAACTCTACAACAACAACAAAAAAAACTGATTATCAGTACAAAGATTTGAACTTTATACTAAAAGAGGAAAAGGGTGTCATTTTTTTTAAAAAAAGAACTGATTATCAGTGCAAAGATTTGAACTTTACACCAAAATACGAAAACGGTGTCATTTTTTTTATAAAAAAAATCTGATTATCACTACAAATATTTGAACTTTACACTACAAGAGGAAAAAGGGGATCATTTATTTTTAAAAAAGAACTGATTATCATCAGTACAAAGATTTGAACTTTATACTAAAAAGGGAAAATGGGGTCATTTTTTTCTTACTTCAGTGGAAGATCCTAGCTTTTCAACTGATTTCCTCATTTTAGCCAATGCAATTTCTTGATTTCTGTCCATTTTCAGTTTTCTTCTCCCCCCTCCCAAACTTCAAAAGAATGGTTTTTTGGGAAAGAAATACACAAAGAGAAAAAGTTAGTAGAAAACTTAAAAGAGTGTCTCATTAATGGCAATTAATGGCCAAACTGTTTGGCCCAAACATGTCGAAAGGGACCAAGCTCATGGAATAGAAGAGAAGAAGAGTGGTGTCTGTGGATATGATATTTGATTTGTTTGTTCTTGAATTTTCCTTTATTATTTCTTTAATATTATTATTATTATTATTATTATTATTATTAAATTTATTTTTCACTTTTATTTATTTTATTTAGAATTATCCACAACATGCTCAGTAAAATCTTATAAATGAGATCTCAAAAGGTTAAAATCTATTTAGACCTTACCATTGCTTCATGAAAGTAGAGAAACTGTTTCTAAAAGACTGTCGTCTCAAGTGTAACAATCTTGATATAAAGGAGAAGAAGACAATGAAGAGAGATCGAAAAATGAAACAGTGCAAAAGTAACTAGAACAACAATAAAATCATGTGATAATTGAAATGCTATAAACAACATATTAGGGTAGATTAGTATTAAAAAATAATAATAAACAATGATAAAAATAAAAAGCAAGAACTACAATAATATAACTAGTATCATCGCTAACACTAGTCACCTTAAGCAACACAACCTACTATCCTTTTACCATAATATGAGTCCTCCTCACCCTCTTATCTAGGGTCATATTTTTAGTAACTTGAAGTCGCCTCATATCATGTCTTATCACCTCTCTCTCCAATACTTTTTCGGCCTACCTCTGTCTCTCTTCGTACGCTCTATAACCAACTTCTCGCACTTTCTCATTGGTGCGTTTATGCTTCTCTTTTTCAGATGTCTAAACCATCTTAGTCTAATTGCTCATCTTATCGACCAAAGAGTCACAATCACCTTATCTCGGATATCCTCATTTATAATACTCCTAGTATGATCACACATTCATCTCGACATCCGCAACATGCATTTTCTAAAGATAAGATTTCTTGATTAGCCAACACTCAGACACATACAATAAAGTTGATCTAACTATCCCTTTTTATTTGACTAATATAAAAATAATCTAATTTATTTCAGATTAAGACAGTTTTTATTATTGCTGTGGTATGGATTTCCGTTTAGCTAATGAAAATATGAAAAATCTCCTTCTCTATATGTAGCACAGACATTATCGAATATTATGTCCAATTTTTAAGAGTGAACAATATTATATACTATTACTATCAGTAGGCATTTGGACATGCCATGATTTCAAATTAATTCTAGGATATATGATTCGAAATTGTTATTTCAAATTTCAAATTATCTAAAAAGTGTAATTTGAAATTTCAAATTGTGATTATGATATAGGCTTAAATAAGTCAAACCTCATTAATCACTTACCTAAAAAGCCAATTTATCTATTTGAAAATATTAATGACCAACGTAAAGAAGTTATAGCACGCAAATTTTTATTTATTATCTAGTCACAAGCTTTTGGTCCTCCTTTTAAGTGTGAATTCAGTTACGTCTTCAAACATAATTAGATATCCAAGCACGAGAAGATTAATAATTAACTTCTAAACTAGTAGTAAGATTTATGTTGTTATGTTTGTGTAATTAAGTAGTTTTTTTTTTTTAATAAGAATTAAACATGTTGAGCCCGTGCTCAGTACGGGCCACAGCCCATCTGGTATGACTAGAAGTAAACAAGATGTAAAACTTTTAGCAACATAAATAGTAGTATGTTTATGAAGCTATTCTTTTTCATCTTATTTCACATTTCTATTATTCCTCTACTTTGTGTTTCTGTTAGTAGTTCACAACAACATCCTGCAAAAGTACAAGTTTAGCGCGCCCTCCATACTCCTCCGGTACGACGTCTTCACCGACCTCTCGGATAAACTCTTGCTTCTGTTCTTCACTCATGACAATCCTCATCTGTGTAGTAATTTGATATTAGAAACGAAGACTATACATTTACATGTGCATTATGTTAAACATAACATCACGCGATGGGCAATTATGCACACTGACGTACCTTCTGTTGAGTTACTTTATCAAGGAAGCGACAAACAAATCGCCATATGGTGACGAAGAATTGTGGCATGTGTAAAAGGTAACAAGTAGCTAAGCGCTCAGGGTAGTATGCCTGTAGAAAGAAACTGTGTGAAATGTAGCTGGCAGAATCAATATAAAGAACTGAACTATATATATTAGCATTCCAATGTCATTGGGTGTGCGCTAGCGTCAGATCCTCCAAAAGGAGTGCATTTGTGGAGGGTTTTCCACGGGTGCCACATCATTTTTAGAAAATTCAAGAGACATAGATTGCTCCTCATTTGTCCAAATCAAGATTCAAGAACTTAAGAAGAGCAACAATTTTGATCAAAATTTAAGTTAGTGGAGCATATCCAAACTATATGTTACATCAATGGCACCTCATAGCTATGTTGCTCAGACCTCCAAAAATGTTGCGGGCAACCATGTCGGATCCTCCAAAAAAAGCATAGCTCTAGGAGGATCAGACACACACCTAACAATATGTTTGAAGAGTTTGAGCAATATTATAGTGAGTTCTTCTACTAAGTCGTTAATCTTGACTCTTTGAACTGTCTTATAGCTGACAAGAGACGTATAACGCTGTCCATGGTAGAAGAATTATGGATCTTTACATAACACTGATTATGTGCGTCTCTATACTAATGGTTTGCGCACTATAGAAAGACAAAGGGATAACCTGTAAAAACTGAAAACCAGTGATCATTCCACGAACATCAACATTGCTATAGGTAATATTCTGGAGATCAAGAATTCCAATAAGTTTCTCGTTTCCTATTTCTCTACCATTGAACGAACTGAAACGAGCACAAAGGAGGTCCAAGTTAGAAACAGAACCATGATTCTCAGTATAAAAAACATATTTCGATAGATGAATAGCTGAGGAACACGTGAGTCGAAGTTACAAAACCTCCAAAAGCTAAATTTTCCAGGTTACATTATACTATAGTGTCAAATCTATTGCATCAGATAACAGGAGAGACGTAATTCCTCTGTACTTTCTTGTTAAAACAATCATCTTCATTAGATAGTGTTTACCTCACTAAGCAGTTTATTGTTATCACCATATTTTGGACAAGAACGAGAAGAAAGTTTCCTTCATTACTTCGCGCCTCATTGAAAAGACAGATAGCAGAGCGACTAAAACAACACAATTGAAAAGTAGCACGTAAAAGGATCTACAATCCCAAAAAAACACACTCATAACAAGACTCTTCATACAATATTCTAGTCAAACATATGCATTCATTTTTCTCAAATCACAAGTCACAATTAGTTGTAAATGATATTAAACTTTCTAGTGCAAGTTCCCTTCACAAGTCTCAAGCAGTTGTAAATGATATTAGTTATACATAGCATAATACCAAAAAGAGTGACAAGATATTAGTAAAACACAAAGCTAATGCATGCATTATTTTTTCTAACACATCCTACCATACGACTCCATACTCAAAACAGACACTTCGATTTACACAAAACAAAGTAAATGTTAAAAACTTTACAAGTTATCCCTCAAGTGCAACTTTCCAAATGGTCAAAGAGCAACACGGTTGAATGAGAATGATACCTTGCAATTGTTTTGTCTAGTAGATGAACCACATATTCTGCATAAGAGGCGAATGTGTCAATACTAGCACCATAGTTGAGAGTAATCATTAGCATCCTATAGAAACGGAGAGACTACAACATCAACATACCTAGTGAAATCCCACAAAGTGGGGTCTAGGGAGGGTAGAGTGTACGCAAACCTTACCACACAAAATTGTCTAATTACACTTGACCAATGGCCCATTAGCAGGACAATAAAAGATAAAAAGGCATCATTGAGAGAACCAACCAGAATATTTCTCATAAAAAAACACAAACAAGATAAACAGTCATGGACTAGCCAAGAACAAGAACATCAAAAAAGAACTGTTACTCTTAAGGGAAAAAAAAAATTTACTCTTGAATTGTACTTGATCCTTGGAAGGAAAATGTTTGCTAAGTTTGATTATCGAAACAGGATACCCATTCTTGGACAATCCCTGTAAATAAACTTTTTCAGCTACTGATTTGCAATCAAGAACCTCATCAATGTCTTCTCTCCATAACTCTACAACAACAACAACAACAACAAACTGATTATCAGTACAAAGATTTGAACTTTACACTAAAATAGGAAAAAATGGAGCATTTTCTTTAGGCATAATACATAAATATGTCCCTTAAGTCCATTTCAACTAGCATCTATACCCTCAAACTTTTGATAGACAGTTAAATTTATATGAAGTGACATAATACACATAGGAGGCTACACAGGACACTAAATTGTCACGTACGACATCACCTAAGACGAATATACTTATTTGTTTAATTTTATATAAATTTAAGTGTCTGGTTATGCAAATCAAAGTTAGAGCACATAGATGTCAATTGAGGTCAACTTAAACAACAAGTTTTTGTATTATGCAGTTTCTTTTCTAAAGAAGAACTGATTATTAGTACAAAGATTTGAACTTTACACTAAAATAAGAAAAGGGGGTCAAATTTTTTTTAAAAAAGAACTGATTATCAGTACAAAGATTTGAACTTCACACTAAAATAGGAAAATGGGGGTCATTTTTTCTCACTTCAGTGGAAGATCCAAGCTTTTCAACTGATTTCCTCATTTGTGTCAATGCAATTTCTTGATTTCTGTCCATTTTCAGTTTTCTTTTTCCCCCCAAACTTCAAAAGAATGATTTTTGTGAAAGGAGAAGACAAATAAATACACAAAGTGAAAAAAATATATAAAAATAGGGAACTTAAAAAGTGTCAAATCAAATAAATGGCAATTAATGGCCGAACTATGTATAGATGGACCAAGTAATGGAATAGAAGGGAGGAGATAGTTTAGTGTGGATATTTTGTTTTATTTTTTCTTCATTTGATATATTTCATGTGCGTATTAAAATCCAACTAATTTCGATGGCAGGTAGATGTATTGTTCCATATCAAATGTTTTTTAATATACAAGATTTGAATTCGAAATTTTAAATTAAGGAAGAAACATTCTGTTCACATCCTTTGGTGATAATTTGTTTATTTATGAATTACCCTTATTATTAGTTTATTATTGTTATTAATATTATAAAATTTATTTTATTTAATAATAGGATGATTTATGAAATAAGCTTAAACATTGTATGAAAATAATCTAATTTATTTTGAGATTAAGATATAGTAGTTTTTATTATTGTTGTGCTAGCAAAGACATTATCGAGTATTTTATCCAATTTGTAAGAGTGAACAATATTATAATTTGTAGGTGTTTGAACATGTCACAATTTCAAATTAATTCTTGGATATATGATTTGAAATTATTATTTCAAATTCCAAATTATCTAAAATGTATGAATTGAGATCTCAAATCGTGTTTTTTTTTAAAAGAATAATTAATTGTTTTTATTGTTGACTGGTATTATCAGTAATTTTTAAAATTGAACAAAATATATTACTAGCTTTTAGGCTTAAATAAGTCAAACCTCATTGATCACTTACCTAAAAATTTAATTTATTTATTAAAGTTATTAATGACTAACTTTACGTTTTCAAGTCTACCATTGGCGCTATTAATAGGAGTTCTAATACATTAGCCTATTTTTTTCCCTCACTCATTTAACATGCAATATGAGATACACAATAATACCTCTGGGAATTATTTATTTTACCTTTTATATAAGGTAATAATTCCATCATTTTAATATAAATAGTGAGACAAAATAATATCGAAATTAGCTAGTACCTCAAATCAAATAGTGCATAAAGTTAATTTCAACACATTTATTTATCTTTTCTTTTACCTGTTGTAAATTTGTGATACTTTTTCCCTAGTAAAAATGCCTCACTAGAAGTCTAGAATGTAACCCATTTAATATTAATATTCACTCTATCTCATTTTTATATGAAGGTGCTACTGTTTGGAGAGTAAAACTAGTATTATTTTTTACTAAAATCTCATATATATTTTTTTTCAAATTTTAGACATCAAGTATATGACTTATATTTTTCATATAGTTTTCAAATATGCAAATATTATATTTAGAAAGTTTAAATCAATGCATACCACAAATGGTAAAAGAAGAAAACAACAGCATCACGATGATTCCACAACAACAACTAAATGAGTTTGCGATAATTATTGATAATGTTGTTGGAATCTTGAATTTTCACAGAATTTGTGATTTTAGCTTTGAGTTTACCTTGTGGTAATCTCCTTCAACTCATCATTTGTCTGCAATGCATAAATTAATTGTAATTAGCACCTTTTATATATAAATATATGACAAAATGACCAAAGAATATAGTTCAATCATCAAATGTTAAAAATATTTATCATAGAAAAGAGTAATTAAAATGTAAGAAAAATTCATTCAAAAGAAAAGTTATTTGACTCTATACACTTTCCAAGGGTAATTTGTATAGTTTTTACTTTTATCCTAGAGATAATGGTAAAAAACACACGTTGCGGGTTTCACTTCTTATCTATCAGATGTTTCATTTTCTTACCTGAACTAAACACACCTAGTTGAGTGTGTTTTACTACATAGAGTGTGTGATAGTTGAGGTAGCAAACGAGAACAACTGATAGTTGAGATGTGAAAACTTGTGAAAAAGTGATAGTTTGTTACTTCCCATTGCTTCAGATTCATGTCCTCAAGAAGTAAAAACTTTAGTCGCGAGAATCCATATTCCTCTTCATCGGTTAGTTTCCAAATATGTCCGTGAAAGGCATTGATCTTTAAGTTTGAGCAGCTCAAGATTAGGTAACTTACTGAGAATGTTCATGTCTTCCCATTGTAGGTGTGTTGTGTACAATGTTAACTACTTAAGGTTTGTGGGAAATTGTCATAGTGTGGAATGCGTAGTCGATGAGAGATGGGATCCTTAGATAAGAAGGTATGAAGGTTGAGGACAGCGGCGGAGCCAGAATTTTCAATAAGGGGATTCAAAATTTGAACCTTGGGATTGAAACCCTAGTTGAACCTTGCTAACTGAAATTTAGATGTAGGGCATGAGGAAGACTCATTCCCTCACTATGATAGCCTTATATGGAAGAACGAGAGTTCTTAAAGAAAGCTTGATGGAGATGTTTGAAACCCTAGGATGAAGAGTCCAGCTTTCCGTCACGCTCAGGAAACGCATCTGGTGAAGAGGATTACCAGAGCTAGCACAAGAGGCAACATCTACAAGTCTTGTGGTCAACACGATTTGACTTCCATTATGATCATCCGGGAAAGATCTCCTCACATGCTGCCAAGCCTCGATAGACCACATATCATCTAGGACAATAAGATACTTCCTCCCTTTTAAACTTCGATAAACTCTTTCAGCTAATTGCTCATGAGTATTGTTTCTTTCTACTTCACAGTTGACCATGCCAATGGAGTGAAGAATACCAAGAAAAATTTCTCTGGTGTTAAATTCTTGAGATACATTTGTCCATGCTCGAACATAAAAATGGTATGTAATCAATGAATCATCATAAACTCGTCTAGCCAATGTGGTCTTGCCAATACCACCCATCCCTATAATGGGGACTACTTCGAGTCTTGATGATTGCACGATGAGTCGATCTTTTATCTTTAGAACCTCTTCATCTAGTCCAACAATTCTTTTTGATTCAATGTGAACTGAGAAGAAGTACAATATTGTTGTGTAACTCTTACTTGTGAGATTTTGTTGTTGAATCTTCTGACCTTTATCTTTTTCATAACCTCTCTTTGTATCAAACCAATTTCTTCAATTGCATATTCCAAGTTTTGATGAAAGATCGTATAAGCCTTTCTTCGTTCCTGCCTGCTTTGTCCTTCATATACATGTGATTCAATCATATCTTCCATTCCATGAGCAGTATCTTGGTCCATTCTTTCGAGATGTTTCATCTTTTTATCTTCATGGAAAACATTTGTAAAATCCTCAATAAATGTTTGAAAGAAGGTCAACTTCTCGCGGAGGATTTTAGTTTGCTCTTTTTTGTAAAGAACCCAATATCAGTTTCCGAGAGTTGATCTAGGCCTTGCAAAAGAGAAGTCACAGCAGCATACGACGCCATATCACTGTTTGTTTCTTACTAAAACATGGAAGAGTAAGGAGTTCTGAGTTCTTGATCAAGATGACCAAATTAAAGTCAATTCTATATGCATTTTCTTTAGAAAGAAATGAAGGGTACAAACATGTTTTTTTTAAGATTCAAGTTGGAATAAACAACACAATATAGTCAGATTGAGAAATGATATTCAATATACTTTTGCAGGTATCCATCAAGTTGGAATAGTTTAAATCAGATGAGTTCAAAAGTTTGGCACCATACCTGTGCAATTCCGCAAGTAGGATCTACGGAGGGTAAAGGGCACGCAACCTTATCCCTACCTTGTGAAGGTAGGCACGCTATTTTAAGTAGACTATTGGCTCAAGTAACGCATATAAAAATCAAGTTTGGAAAGGAAGTCTAGTAGGAAGAAGTCATGCTGAAAATAACGCAGAAGAATAGTAACAAAAGAAAATATAATATGGTAATTGAATAGAAAAATAATGTGATAATAAAATTGATGTCACGCCCGGAGCCTACACCCTGGGCGGGACCGGCACCCGGAGACCATTGCTGGCCCCAAGCGAACCCTTGGCATGGCTTTCTTAACTCAGCGGAAACTAAACTCAACAACACAACTCAATGCAATGAAAGGTTATAAAACAACCAACTGATAAAAATCTGGCCAAAAAGGCAACTCGAGTCTCAAAATAGAATATTTACATATATACATAGATAAGAGACTCAACACTAACTGACTGACTGTCTATGAAGCCTCTAAAATACTGAGATGGATGTTGGGACAGACCCCACAACATCCTAATAAAACAAAACTAAGATAACCAAATATCCGATCGAGTCCTCCGGAAAGCAAGGAGGCTCACCACTGAATCTGAAGTGCTCAGTTGGATCAACGACGTACTGGATGCTGATCCTGGGTACCTGTGTCTGCATCATAATAAGATGCAGGCCAACTGGCATCAGTACATGGAATGTACGAGTATGCGAGCCGGAAAGCTAAACCACAACTTAAGCTTGAAAGGAGTACAAGAGAACACTTACCTTGGCTTGGTTCGACTCATGAATAACCAAACTCAAAATAAAGCAATAAGACATATGCAATATATAAATAACTTGTAAAGCAGTGTAAACGACTTAGCTCATTAAGGATAAAACAATAACAAACTCAACTTTACTTATATAAAAGTAATATAGCTTTTGTGGGAGATTCTTTAACCGACAACCACCACTATGAGCCCTAGTGATGATACAACGTTTTACCTCACGTTGCCCAAGGACCATCTTATACCTTGCCGTGATATAGGACCTTACTTTTGCTTAGTGGATCCACTAGCCTAATCTTACGTGATCATCTAAAAAGAATGATACGTCAAGTCCCATGTTGGAGCATGGTTCTTATGGAGAGTTGAGTTAATATGAACTCGTGTCCCCAATTCGGTGCTCAATACTACTCCCGAAAATACTTTGGCTCATAAGTGTCTTTAAACACATCTTTCTTTGATTGAGATAATTACTCAAAACTTAGCCCAAAGGCTCTTTTGGAAAACATGATTCCCCTCTCACTCAAAAGTAAAAACATTTACAAACTTCTTTGGGAATACTTAGTTCCCTAATAGCTTTTGAGAAATGGACTCAATTTTATGCTCTTGACTTAACTTGAAACTCGATACTCTTCACTTGACTTGAAACTTGAGACTCTTTACTTAACTTGAAACTCTATACTCTTTGCTTGGCTTGAAACTTGAAACGAAGTTAAAATGTTCAATAACAACTCTTGAAAAGCTTTAAAAACTTGCTAGGACTTACTTCTTAACCTTATTTGACTTGACTCTAACTTCACTTTGACTTGATACTAACTTGCCTTGAATTGGATTGTGAATTCAAGGTGTTTGATCACATGATATGGAGGAGTTCTTGATGTTTAAACGTACCTTGGAGTATTGAAAACAACTATGAAACATTGGTACAATACCATGGAACATGCATGAAAGAGTGGGGAATAAAAGGGAGAACTTGGCGTCCTTGGCGCTCTGCAAGGCGTGGAGCGCCAGCCCTCAAAGTTCAGAGGGTCAGCTGAGGCGCTCTGCAGGGCGCGGCGCCCCAAGGGGTGAAGTTCAGAGCACTTCTTAGGGCGCTCTGGAAGGCGCGACGCGCCACCCCTTTTCCCCGACAACTTCGACTTTTCTCCTTCTCTTCTCCAACTCTAAGCTACCCTAACTTCAAAGACCCAACCACTAAGGATCATAAAATCCCTCAACATACAAGAGATTCAACTAAAAAACACAACCAAATCATGTCCCAAATCAACAAGAAACTTCAACAACACAATCAACAACATCAACAGCACAACCCAACAACTTCAACAACACAATCAATCTTTTCTCAATAATAAAAGGAGCTTGGTGTGTGGGGGAAAGGATCAACCCAACACTATAAACTCACATACCTAGTAGGGATCACCCCCGACGATATCCACGACGATCCTTGACGAAAATCCTTGCTTGATCTTCTCTTTCTCCTCTTCTTCTCCTCTTCACTCTCAAGCCCTAGCTCTCACTCTTTAAAATGGGACAAAATGATCCAAAAATCAGCCTAACACAACAATATAACCGCAAAAGAAATAGCTAGGGAAAAGACCAAAATGCCCTTAAAATTTCCGGACGGACTCCCTGCCAACTGCCCAACTTTCAAAGGGCATAACTCGCTCATACAAACTCGGAATTGAGTAAACTCAGTGGCGTTGGAAAGATCATTCTACGAACTGTGCAACCATAACTGGAACTCCACCTAAATCATCCTGAGCTAGAATTTATGGGTGTTCAAAGTTGGCCAAAAACTCACTTTTTCCCATACTTTGCCAAATTTCTAGATTTTTTAAAAAATTCTTTCCAAAAATGAAAATTTCCAATTTTTAAGCCTCTTCGTAGTCATTTCACATTGCCGGATGCTACAATTGAAGAATAAGATAGCAAGAGAGTAATAATAACAATACTGATACGGAAAACTTAAGTTGCTTGGACTTTTTACTTTTGGATCCGACCTCTAGATCTGCACCCGAGTCCGAGCAACTTAGAGGAAAACTAGATAACGCTCAACTTAATTTGTTAAATAACTCAATAATATGGAGCCCAAATGTAATCTTCTAACTTTGTTTCTTCTTGTATTTCTTTTCACAAAAATATTGAACTTTCAACTTCACACATAAAATCAATGTTAAATTTGTCTTACCTTCCCCTCCCACACAGCCTCTTTAAAAATGGCACAAATGAAGAAATTGCACTGACCCAAATGAGGAAATCAGTTGAAAAGCTTGGATCTTCCACTGATGTAAAAAAATTTTGAGTCCCCTTTTCCTCTTTTAGTGTAAAGTTCAAATCTTTGAACTGAGAATCAGTTTTGATTGTTTTTTTTTTTAAAAAAAAACCCCCTTTTTCCTCTTTCAGTGTAAAGTTCAAATCTTTTTACTGATAATCATTTTTTTTTTTGTAGAGTTATGGAGAGCAATAGTAATGAGGTTCTTGATTGCAAGAGTAACTTCTTTTCCCCCATAGTAAATGTTGATCTTGTTTGTGCTTAATTATTATTTCAGAAAGTCACGCTTCTTCTTGATTGCAAGAGTAACTTCTTTTCCCCCATAGTAAAGTTTCCTCTCTTTTTTTTGGGAAAATGCATAAGTACCCCCAGCCTATGCCCAAAATTCCTGAGACACACCTAACCTTTACTAAGGTCCTATTACCCCCCTGAACTTATTTTATATATAATTTCCTACCCCTTTTCGGCCTACGTGGCACTATCCTTGAAAAAATAGTCAACACGCACTGGGCCCACAAGATAGTGCCACGTAGGCCGAAAAGGGGTAGAAAATTATATATAAAATAAGTTCGGGGGGGTAATAGGACCTTAGTAAAGGTTAGGTGTGTCTCTGGGATTTTGGACATAGGCTGGGGAGTACTTATGCATTTTCCCCTTTTTTTTCTCTATACATTGCATTTTTGTTATTGTTATTGTTGTTGTTGTTGTGGGTTCGTACATAAATGTTGATCTTGTTTGTGCTTAATTATTATTGCAGAAAGTCACGCTTCTTCTTGATTCCAATTTTTTTCGACAAAGAAAGTGACCTTTTATAAATAATAACTATTAGTTGAATGACCATCTTAGAAAGTGACATTTCAATTTTTTTCGACAAAGAAAGTGACTTTACCTAACCATAGTTATTTTTCAAAGATATGACCAAAAAGTGGCTCATTACAGTATGAATGTAGTTTGGGCAAGTTGTATGACTTTGGTACAAGTCTTAAATACCATTGACTTCAATCAAAATAATTCAGAATTCTCTATTCTAACCATCCACCAACCCCACAAAGAGAAACAGACACAAAGAGAAGACTTCTCTTTACATAGCCTAAAAGTCTAGCATTCCCATCCATTACATTGCCTTCTTCTTTCATAAAGAACTGGTTTTGAGCATCTAAATCAACAACTCAGAACTTCCTAGTCTTCCACATACCTCTTACTGTCCTGTTTAGTAAGAAACTAACAAACAGCGATATGGCGGCGTATGCTGCTGTGACTTCACTTCTGCAAACCCTGGATCATTTATCTCAAACTCATACATCACATTCTCTTCTTTACAAAAAAGAGCATACTGAAGTCCTCAGTGAGAAGTACACCTTCCTTAAAACCTTTCTTGAGGATTTTACTAATATTTTTAATGAAGATATAAAGATGAAGCATCTGGAAAGGATGATCCAAGAAGCTGCTAATGGAGTGGAAGATACCATCGACTCACATGCATATGATAGCTCTGTCGTAGTACAAAGCAAGCGAGTACGAAGAAAGGCTGATATGATCTTTCATCAAAACTTGGAATATGCAATTGAGGAAATTGGTTTGATACAAAGAGAGGTTATGAAAAAGATAAAGGTCAGCAGTTTTAACAGCAAAATCTCACATTCAAGATATACTTCCTCACAGTTCCCTTTGGATCAAAAAGATATAATCGTTGGACTAGATGAAGATTTACTAAAGATAAAAGATCGACTCATTGTGCAATCATCAAGACTCGAAGTTGTCCCTATTATAGGGATGGGTGGTATTGGCAAGACCACACTGGCTAGAAGAGTTTATGATGATTCCTTGATTGCATACCATTTTTATGTGCGAGCTTGGACAAATGTATCTCAAGAATTTGACACTAGAGAAATTTTTCTTGGTATTCTTCGCTCCATTGGCGTGGTCAACGATGAAGTAGAAAGAAACAGTACTACTGACCAATTGGCTGAAAGAGTTTATCGAAGTTTAAAAGGGAGGAAGTATCTTATTGTCCTAGATGATATGTGGTCTATCGAGGCTTGGCAGCATGTGAGGAGATCATTTCCAGATGATCGTAATGGAAGTCGAATCGTGTTGACCACAAGGCTTGTAGATGTTGCCTCTTGTGCTTGCTCTGGCAATTCCCTTCACCAGATGCGTTTTCTGAGCATGGAGGAAAGCTGGACTCTTTTACGCGATAAGGTCTTTGGGAACGGTGGTTACCCTCCGGAATTGGAGAAAATTGGGAGGTACGTTGGCCATCAGTGTCAAGGGTTGCCACTTGCAGTTGTTGCAATTGGTGGACTACTTTCCAAGATGAGCAAGGAAACAAGTTCTTGGGAGAATGTTGCAGAAAAAGTAGGGTCACTTATGACCAGTGACACTGTGGATTGCTTGAACATACTTTCTTTGAGCTACAACCACTTGCCTCAGTACTTGAAAACATGCTTCCTTTATATGGGAGTTTTTGCAGAAACTCGTGAGATCCCGGTCTGGAAGTTAATAAAGTTATGGATTGCTGAGGACTTCGTCAAGAAAGTTAATCATAAAAATCTAGAAGATGTAGCGGAGGAAAATTTGAGGGAGTTGGTTGATAGAAGTTTGGTTTTGGTGGGGAAGCATACTTCCCTAGGAAAAATCAAGACTTGTAAGATGCATGATCTCATTCGAGATATGTGTTTAAGAGAAGCCCAATATGAAAATTTTATACACTTCAAAACGAGGTATTACAAAGATGATCTTCTAGAAAACATTAATTGTCTACGTCGTATAGTTGATTTCCATAAGTATACAGACAGTGGACTTTCTAAACTTATGCCACTCACACGTTCTGTTTTCTTCAAATATCCATACTTTTTTTGTTTCCTCTCACAGTCAAGCTTTAGATTACTTAGGATATTAGATGTTTGCTTTACATCTTCTTTGTTCTGTGGTCAGTCCATATCAGAACTTGTTCATTTGAGGTATCTTGCTTGTCTGTCCTTCGATGGTCTTATGCAATCACTATGCAAGCTACGGAATATACAGAACTTAGTTATTCATGATTTATGTCCATCTGGTTTAAGTTTGAGAACCCAGTTCCTACCATGGGAAGTTGTGAATATGCCTCAACTAAGACATATCCATACAAAAAAGTTTAGTCTTTTCATACCCCCACCTACATCACTAATTGCTGAGAGGGAGAATCATTTACAAACGTTAACCGGATTGATGCCCTCATCTTGTAATGAAGAGGTGTTTCTAAGAATTCCAAATTTGAAGAAGTTGGGAATTTTAATCCTTGATTATTCAGACACTATTCAGAAGTGTTATTGTCTTGATAATCTTGTACATTTAACTCAGCTTGAGAAGCTCAAAGTTGAGTTCAGAGAGAGTTATATGCTAATTTTCAGGTGGATGAGCGAAGATTGGATGGACCTTTCTTGGCTACACATTCCACATTGTGACAATTTCCCACCAAACCTTAAGAAGTTAACATTATGCAGAACACACCTACAATGGGAAGACATGAACATTCTCAGAAAATTACCTAATCTTGAGGTGCTCAAACTTAAACATCATGCCTTTCACGGACTAATTTGGAAACTAAGTGATGAAGACGAAGATGGATTCTTGAAGCTAAAGTTTTTACTTCTTGAGAACATGAATCTGATGCAATGGGAAGCAACAAGTTATCATTTCCCAAGCCTTGAGCACTTAGTTCTAACAGATTGCTATTTGTTGGAGCAAATTCCTTTCGACTTTGCGGAGATTCAGACACTACAGCTGATTGAACTACACGAATGTATGCGTTCTGTTCTTGTCTCAGCAGAGCAAATACAAGCGGAGCAACAAAGCTTGGGAAATGATGACCTCGTTATTCATGTGAACTCTATACGTGACTAAATATTAATCAAAAAGGTATAGATTTCTTATATTCATCATTTTCACTTATTTATACTATAAAAGGTGCTAATTAAAATTGGTTTGTGCATTGCAGTCGCAACGACTAGAAGATGGAGAGTACCATAAGGTATATATACTCAAGCAAATTTGCAGAAGTTCATGATCTTTCCTGTCTGTGTATTTCGATTTTTTTTTTTCAAATTCTGGGAAGTTATAAGTTAGTGAAATAGTCATGTTTCAACTTGTTCAGGACTGAGACGTAGTTTTGTGAATCTGATATCTATATACATTCATCAGAAAGAATGCATTACCTTTGAAATGTGTATATAGTTGAATAACTTCTCTTTTTATTGAAATTGATTCTATAAATCAGTTCTTCTCAACAAAATCTTTTCGTCCATACCAAACACACCCTTAGTGTTTCTTTGTTTTGCTCGTCTTAACTCTTATCTATACTTTTAACATTTTTTTGTGTTTTACTTGCTTCTTTTGTTACAATAATGTTTTATCATTTTAAATATGTTGACCTTTAATTAGTCAATTTTATTTTTTTCTTTAGTTCAAAACAATATAAGTAAAGAGACGTTGAAAAATTTCAAATACGTGAAATGTAATCTTCTCTTTATTTTGCTTTGCTCTTTCGATCTTAATTTATATAACATATTTCGCTTTTTAGTATGTCTCAAAACAAATTTACTACATTTTCTAATTTGAATATATATTAAAATTGTGGATATCATATTTTAGTCATGATGTTATACTTTAGTTAAAGAATATTTCTTTTTTACTTGTTCACTTTAGCAAATCAAGATCATAAAATTATTAATTGATTTTTTTATAATTGCAACGTCTAAGTCCGTTTGTATGTGTGCCAACTAATTCTATGATATACTATATCTATTACTCCTCACCAACCATGCATAAAGTAACTTTGTTAACATAGCTTGAACTGATAAGAAGAAATCATCACGTGTTCTTAGTTAGCTATATCTAGAATTTGAATTTAAAATCGCATAATTTTCAACACATGGCTTCATTGACCATCTTTCAAAAACAATATAAGATTTACATTTATTTTCTTTTTTTTGACCTGATACGTTGTTACACTGAATACGTTGTTGTGGTTGTTATATTGTCTTTGTGTATCTAAAGAGATATGGATGTGAGTGGGAACATCCCATGTGCATATGTTCAAGAAAGGGAGATTGAAAACAATGTGTATGAATTGTGCCTTGGTCCAAAAGAAATATAGAATGGTCCGTCATAATGATAATGAGTGAAAAATGTGAGTTATATTATTTTAGAAAAATAAAATAGGAATCTTTTGGGTGTTGAATTACAATTGGTTCTTGTCTATCTTTTTCGTCTTTTCCTTTTTTTTAAAGAGAATATTAAAAAAAAAAACTAAAAATAGAAAGTTAATTACCAAAAAGAGAAATACCAAAATAAACATACAAATTAATTCTAGATTAAGAAAATTAAAATATCATAATACTAAACTTATTTATTGAAACCTAATTTGAAAAGGATTTTCCTTTTTTGAAAATTATTCTTTCTTTTGAAAATGAAATAAAATTGATATTCTAAAATATGATTCTATTTTTGTAATTTTTCAATTTCAACAAATAAAACTTATCAAACTAAAACAATTTTTTTTTTTAAAAAAAACATAGTAGTGGATTTCCAAAAGTGGGTATAAGAAAGGTAGGATATAAGAAGTGTACTGTAACCAACGTAGAATTCAAAGGAAAATAACGTCAATAAATATCAAGATACATAAAGTAAATGAAACAACATGCAATAGTGAAAATTAAAGAATAAGATACTATGTGACTATGTCTACTAATCAATATTTACTAAATAAAGAGAAGGCGAGAAGAGAAAGTTAATCCCCCGCTTCTCCCACAAAGAAATATGACAATACTCGACTATTTACTATTCTTGTACTATAATTTTCGATCTTCATATCTTCTTTTTAGGTCATGTATTTCGAAGATGTGTCATGTCATATCTAAATCACATCTTTTCAATTCCTCTTCGTCTTATTTGTACCTCTCATAAAATCTGTTACAAATCAATCTCTTCACACCTTCTTATTGGTACACTCATTCCTGCATCTCTTGATATATGTTCGAACTATTTCTATCTCGTTTTCCTCATCTTAATCCTTGATAAAAAAATGCTAATCAGATTCCAATGCGGATATCAAATATCGAACACCAAATAAAGATGAAAAACAAGAAAAAAATAATCCAAAGATGCTGTTTTTATTCCTGCCACATAGACTATTGGGTCAGCCATAAAAATATCTTCGTTAGCTGGCTGATGACGTGGACTTCCTCTGGTGGCAGGTTTAGGTCTCTAGATATTTTAACCTCAAAATATCCTTCAACCACGTGTCGACTAAACTTTCATTTTGCCATCCAAACACCTATAAACTACCGAAATGCCATTGACTATCAATACTAGTTTGTATTTTTTATTTCTAAATTCTAATATACAATTAGTTCTTACTATTTTTTATTTCTATAGATAATAATGAAAAGTTACACTTTTAAGATCCACATTTTTTTATATATTGATAGCGTTATTAAATATTTATGAAATAAAAAGAACTTATTACTCTTTTTTGAATTAATTAAAAGGAAAAAGGTATTGTATATATTAAATTAAAGCGAATATTATTTTATCATTGTAGACAGTGAAGTTTTATTGATAAATCCATACTAAATTTGGATTAAATCTTAAATTCACAATACGTTGACCAAGTCAAATTATTGGTTAATAAAGTCGGATTAATATTTATGTCAGAATTATATGACTTAAATCAAGCCCAAATAACATTTGGGCCAGTCCATTAAATTGACAAGATGAGCCCAACTCATATCCTTCAGGCCCAGGGGTCAAAATTGCTTGGACCAAAATACCCCTAAAGTCCTAGCTCAAGCCTATATAAAGAGGTCTTCATAAGACCAAAGAGATATACACCCATACATCCACACAAAAAATACATAATTGCTCTTCAGTGGTGATCTGCAAGTCATCCACATACAAAGAAGTCTTTGCTCCAAGTATTGAGCCGCAAGTATTCCGCCAAATCAAGAACATCTGTGGAGAGAAGAATCAGGGGATTACATATCTTTTTTAAAGAGATTTTATAAAGATTGTAACCTTCGCATTTATTCAAATACAAATATTATTGTTTGCTTGCTATTTTTCTTTTCCTGTTTACTGTATTTCAGGATTGAAACTTTAGACGCTTACAAATTGGCACGCCCAGTGGGACAATCTTTACATCTCATCTCTTCTCTTCAAGACAACCAAAGTTCAAAAACACCGAGATGACTTTCAAACTCGAAATCCACATCTGCATCCAAATCTGGATCTACATCCGTATCCGCATCTGAATCAAAATCTGCATCTGGATTGAAATCTGCATCGACATCGAAATCCGTATCTGCATCTGCAAAAACTGATGGATCCAAGTTCTGCATCGATGTCGAAAACATCCTCGATGTTACTGCGGGAAGCATGGGACCTATCACAAGGAACCAAGCCAAATTGCTGGGACAACAAGCCTCACGAGTGCCGTCAGAATCTGCTACTGTCTTTGGTTTGTCTCTAAAACATATAAAGTCTCCTACAAAAGCTGCAAAGGAAAACATTATTGAAATGGTCGTGAGGGTTCTTGCCCAATTAAGCCCATCTATATACGAGAAGTCCTTCGCTTCGACTGACAATGATATTTTAAGCACGGGATCTACCCCGCGTAACATGTTTTCATCTCATGTTAAAGAAAATCAACGCTACTCTCCGCCACCTACTATGGTAATGCACGCAATTGTGACTAACGCTTCATCCGTAGAAGAACAACTTGTGAGCTTGACAAGGGCTATTGAAGGCTTGACCAAGTATGTTCAAGATCAAGATGCTCGAATTGTTAAGCTAACTGATAGGGTGGAAGGCATGATGGATGAAAAATCAAGTCACGCACCTGGAAAACGTTCGCAAGTCCAAAAGACAGTCGATCGCCGCACAAACCATGTTGAATATGCTAAAGAGATCCAAATTTCTTCGGAAGGAACGATCCCGATCAACCAAATCAGGGAGTTCATCATGGGTACCATTAAAGACAAGTACGAGGTTGCTACAAAATCCTCCTTGGCATATGCAAGGCCATACACTACAAGGATTGATAGTTTGAAAATGTCTGCCGGTTATCAACCTCCAAAGTTTCAACAGTTCGATGGTAAGGGAAGCCCATAGCAGCATGTGGCGCACTTCATTGAAACCTGCAACAATGCTGGAACATACGGCTATTACCTCGTCAAACAATTTGTTTGCTCCCTTAAGGGCAATGCTTTTGATTGGTACACGGACCTTGAGTCTGGTTCCATTGATATTTGGGAACAAATGGAGCAAGAATTTCTCAACCGCTTATGTAGCACAAGACGTATTGTAAGCATGGTGAAACTTACAAACACACGTCAGTGAAATGAAGAACCAGTCTTTGACTTCATCAACCGATGGAGGCATGCAAGTCTAAACTGTAAAGATAGACTTAGTGAAGCTTCAGGCATATAGATGTGCATTCAAGGTATGCATTGGGGTCTCCGCTATATTTTGCAAGGCATAAAGCCTAAAACTTTTGAAGAGTTGGCTACTCGCGCTCATGATATGGAGTTGAGCATGTCGTCGGTTGGAACTGAAGCACCACCTGTCCACGAACTCCGCAAAGTCAAAGAAAGGCAAGAATTCAAGAAAGTGGGAAAATATTTGCCAAAAACTGAAAACAAAGAATCCATGAACGTCAATGCCTCTCATGTGAAAGTCACCACAAGGGTGGGCAATACGCAGAGTGCAATAGCGAATTCTTTTGAAGGAAGGACAAATCAAAAGCTCACCTTGAAGGAAATGCAGTGGAAGGACTACCCATTTCTTGACTCAGATGTTTCCGCAATCTTTGATGAACTCCTTGAGATGAAACTTTTTGAGTTACCAGAGATGAAACGACCAGATGAAGCAGGGAAGGGTGATGATCCAAAATACTGCAAATATCACCGGCTGGTTGGACACCCTATCGAGAAATGCTTCGTCTTCAAGGATAAAATCATGGACTTATCTCGCGAAGGAAAGATTGAACTTGAAGATGAGAAATTGAGTTCAAACCAAGTCAGTATCGCTTCTGACTTACTCAATCCGGTCCTGACCTGCAATTTTGTTGAAGGAAATATGGAGCAAGACATTCCAAACACCAACCAGACAAGAATGATTAAGTTTGGAGACTTCGAGCCCATTGAAGTAAATAATTTGTTTTCTCTTCCTATACTAAGTGATGTGGCTTCTGTAGGAGAGGGATTGACAAGACAATATGAAGACCTAGTAGATAATCATGATGATTGGGGTTGGACTCTTGTGACTCTACGTAGACGCAGAAAAGTGAGTTCGTATAAGGATTCAACAAAGCAACACGTCAGGGAAAAGATGGTAAGGAGACCCAAAACCAAAACTTTGATTGTGCATTCAAAGACGAAGGAAATAAAGGTGCACCACTACCAGGAGTTGTGGAGACCCATTATATTAGGAGAATATTTGCCAAATTGGTGTTACACCAAGTTCACAAGCGATGACACAAAAGCTCTATGTTGTAATGTTGATGAAAATGAAGCGAAAGATGAAACTCCATTATGTCCATCACCAAAAGATGCTCCAAAGCTGTCTCCTGAAGTTGAAAATCCATCATGTCCATCACCAAAAAATGCTCCACGGTCATCTCCTGGAGTCGAAAATGCATGTATGGCTAAAATCACATTCTCTGATGATGATTTTCTGTTTGGTGACACATTTCATAATCGCCCTTTATTCATGGTTGGTTTTGCACGTGAGAAAAGGGCGAATAGAATCCTAGTCAATGGAGGATCTGGAATCAACATCCTTCCAATTCACACAATGAAAAAACTTGGGATATCAACAACAGATCTTATTGATAGTCGCTTGATGATCCAATGATTTAATCAAGGAGGACAAAGGTCCATAGGGTCCGTCAAAATAGACCTTACCATCGGAGAGTTGCAATCAAGCGTGTGGTTACATGTAATTGATGCGAAGACTTCATATAACATTTTGCTTGGTAGGCCATGGGTACATGAGAACAAAGTAATCCCATCTACCTACCACCAATGTTTGAAGTATTATGAGGATGGAGTTGCAAAAAGTATTATTGCGGATGATAATTCATTCACTGAAGCTGAAGCTCACTTTGCTGACGCAAAGTTTTACTTGAAGAAATATTCCATAAAATTTGATGCCATTGCATCCGGAGATGTCGGACTCCTTAACAAAATGGCTAAAATAGTGGTCGGTAAGGCAAAAGTCGCAAACAAGGAAGTTTCAAAGCTTGGAAATCCAAACAAGATGCCTAACGTGATTGGTGCCTTTTCAAGTAAAAAGGTCACACCCATTCTTCGTTATGTCCCAAAGGCAAAGGAGGACAAAGGACACTCTCTCAAGTTGCGAGAAAATGCGCTGAAAGGGTTGACCCTTCCTGTAAGGCAAATTGATACGGTGAAGTCATCCACAAAATTACTTGGGAAGTCTGTGGCTCCTAAGTCATTACTTCACGGAAAATTTGTGGCCCTTAAGTCACCCCTATATGAAGCTCTCCCAATGAAGCGTACAGAAGAAGGTTTTGATCATAATGCTTACAGGCTGCTAGCAAAAGCTGGATTCGATCCAAACGAACCATCAAAATTGGGGAAGCTTCCATCAGAACCTGCTATGAGGCAACAACATGAAGGGTTGGGCTACAAACAACCTCCACCTATCCGCATCTCCATAAAAAGGGTAAGCAACAACTACATAACTGTGGAAGTTGAGTCTACTAATTCTAACAAAATGCCTTCTGTCTTTGATCGACTTGGAATCTCAACGAAGAGGATTTCTGTATTTGAGAGGTTAGGGCTATTGAGGAAGAAAAACAAGGTTTGGAGAAATAGCAAGAGTATGCAAGCATCTGTTTTACCAAAATCTCAAAATGCTCATAAAGACTTTCAAAGTCTAATCCCTTCTAGAATGAGGCGACAGACAAACATTGTGGTCTCATGTGGAGAAGTACTAAAGGCAAATTCACATGTTGTGGCCTACACCAAGCAATGTGGTGAAGATGAAGAAAATGTTGGCTCTTCATATCACGTCGCTACACAAGATGAAAGACATTTTTTCTCCAATTAAAATTGATGGAGAGTTGGGGAATGTTTCATGGTGTTACCATATATCTTTCAATGATGGAGAACCTCAAGAAGATGAAGATGCTAAAGATGCGCCACCCGAACTTGAAAAAGGAGTAAAGGTGACAGTTGATGCATTGAAAGAAATCAACCTTGGAACTGATAAAGATCCAAAACCCACTTATGTGAATGCTTCACTGGCGAGCGATGATGAAAAGGCCTACGTTGACTTACTCAAAGAGTATAAAGATGTATTTGCCTGGAGTTACAAAGAAATGCCTGGATTAGACCTGAAGGTAGCAGTCCATCATCTTGCTGTGAAAAGCGGTGCACATCCCATTAAGCAAGCTCAACGGCGTTTTAGGCCTGAATTGGTTCTCGTGATCGAAACTGAAGTTAACAAGCTTATTGAGGCTGGCTTTATCCGTGAAGTTAAGTACCTCACATGGGTTTCAAGTATTGTCCCCGTGAGGAAAAAGAATGGGCAAATTCGAGTTTGCGTTGACTTTAGGGATCTCAATAATGCATGCCCCAAAGATGAGTTTCCACTTCCTATCCCTGAGCTTATGATTGATGCCATTATTGGGTATGAGGCGATGTCTTTTATAGATGGTTCATCCGGCTACAATCAGATCTGCATGTCTCCAAAAGATGAAGAGTTGACCGCATTTCGCACTCCTAAGGGCATTTATTGCTACAAAGTAATGCCTTTCGACTTGAAGAACGTAGGAACAACATACCAAAGAGCTATGCAAAACATTTTTGATAACATTCTTCACAAAAACGTTGAATGTTATATTGATGATTTAGTAGTGAAATCAAGAAAAAAGTGTGATCACTTGCAAGACTTGAGGATGGTGTTTGATTTACTACGAAGGTATCAACTTAGAATGAATCCTTTGAAATGTGCGTTTGGGGTTACCTCTGGAAAATTCCTTGGCTTCATTGTACGACATCGAGGAATAGAAATTGATCAAGTAAAAGTAAATTCAATTCTGAAGATGGTAGAGCCAAGAAACATCCATGAATTGAAGAGCCTGCAAGGGAAGCTAGCATATCTTAGGAGATTCATCTCGAATCTAGCAGAAAAGTGCCAACCATTCAGCCGCCTTATGAAAAATGGCACTCTTTTCGAATGGGACCAAGCTTGTTGTAATGCCTTTGAGAGCATCAAGTCTTACTTGACAAAACCACCAGTTTTAGCAGCTCCTATTCCTGGAAAGCCATTGATACTTTACATATTAGCTCAAGAAAGATCAGTGGGAGCACTCTTAGCCTAAGAGAATGGCAAATGGAAAGAAAATTCCCTTTACTACTTGAGTAGGATGATGACATCAAATGAGTTGAAGTACTTGCCAATCGAAAAGCTACGTTTGGCCTTAGTCTTCTCAATTCAGAAGATGAAACACTACTTTCAAACTCAAGTCGTCTATCTTATTTCTAAAGCCAACCCCATCAAATTTGTGATGTTGAAACCTGTCCTCAATGATCGACTAGCAAGATGGTATCTCCAGTTTCAACAATTTGAAATTGTGTATGTTCCTCAAAAGGCTGTGAAAGGGCAAGCATTGGCAGACTTCTTAGCAAACCACCCGATACCTGATGATTGGGAACTCACTGATGAACTACCTGATGAAGATGCAATGGTTGTTGAAGCTCAACCACCTTGGAAGATGTATTTTGATGGGGCCTCATATCGCGAAGGGGCTGGCGCTGGGGTGATATTTGTCACTTATCGAGAGGAGATCTTGTCGTATTCCTTCACCTTAATGCAATGTTGCTCCAATAATGTTGCAGAATATCAAGCCTTAATACTTGGGCTTGAAATGTCAGTTGATATGAAGCAATTGCAATTACAAGTTTTTGGAGACTCTGAATTAGTGATCAATCAATTGTTGGGTAGCTATGAAGTCAAAAAGCCAGAATTGCGTCTCTATCATGACTATGCACAACAATTGATTAGATGGCTCGAATATGTAACTCTTCAACATGTTCCAAGAAAGGAGAATAAGAAAGCTGATGCTTTAGCCGCTTTGGCTTCAACTTTAACTCTGCCTGATCAAGCGCAAATCACTATCTGCCAAAAATGGATAGTACCACCGGATGTGGATGAAGAAAGCAAATTTGAACATCTTGTAGCTGTCTCACAAGCTGAGATAGTTGATTGGAGACATGCTCTGATTGATTACTTGTGTTATAATATACTTCCAGAAGATCTAAAGAGAAAGACCGAAATTTGTCGTCGTGCTCCTAGGTTTCTTTACTACAAAGATACTCTATATCGAAGATCATTCGAGGGAGTCCTCTTGCGTTGTTTGGGGGAAGAAGAAGCGATTCAAGCTATGCAAGAAGCACATTCTGGAGTTTGTGGATCACATCAATCTGGGCCCAGATTACACTTTCATATAAAAAGAATGGGGTATTATTGGCCAACAATGGTAAAAGATTGCTTGGATTATGCTTGAAGATGTCAAGCATGCCAATTTCATGCAAACTTTATGCACCAACCTCCTGATGTATTACATCCGACTGTTGCATCTTGGCCATTTGATGCTTGGGGGCTAGACGTGGTTGGACCACTACCTAAATCTTCTGGTGGTCACTTGTACATCTTGGCTGCGACAGATTACTTCTCAAAATGGGCTGAGGCCGTAGCCCTCAAAGAAGTAAAGAAGGAAAATGTTGCAAACTTCATCAGGGTGAACATCATCTATCGTTTTGGCATTCCTAGTTATATACTAACAGCTAATGGAAAGTCATTCACCAATAAATTGATGGATAAGATCTGCGACCTTTTTGGCTTCAAGTAACGTAATTCATCAATGTATTATGCTGCTGCAAATGGACTAGTTGAAGAATTTAACAAGACCTTATGCAACTTGTTAAAGAAGGTCGTCTCCAAATCTAAAAGGGATTGGCATGATAGAATGGAAGAAGCTCTTTGGGCATACCGGACGACTCTTCGTACGCCGACTCAAGCAACTCCTTATTCTCTTGTTTTTGGAACTGAAGCAGTCCTTCCACTTGAACGACAAATACCGTCATTGAGGCTTGCCATCCAAGAGGGACTTACTGAAGAAGAAAATGCTTGTCTGCGCCTTGAAGAGTTAGAATCTCTCAATGAGAAAAGGTTGGAAGCTCAACAAAGTTTTGAGTGCTATCAAGCTCGTCTTTCCCGTGCTTTCAATAAAAAGGTTCGCCTAAGGTCTTTCCAAGTCGGTGATCAAGTCCTTGTGGTAAGAAGACCAATTATCATATCTCATAAATCGAAAAGCAAGTTCACATCAAAATGAGACGGACCATATGCCATTCAAGAAGTCTATTCAAGCGGAGCTTACAAAATTGTGGATGCAGACGGCTTGCGGATTGGTCCCATCAATGGAAAATTCTTGAAGAAGTACTATCCTTGAAGCGGTGTCATACTCCTGGCCCGCAAGAGTATAAACTGTGTACGGCTCCACAAAAAAAAAAAAATTCACTCTCTGAACTACGTAATGACTTGATCCTCTTCACTGAGGTACGTAGGCAGCTTAGAGTATTATTACTCTAGGTTCAGTCATAAGAATTAAAAAAAAAAAAAGTCATGTGAATATCATGCTAATTCTTTCAAATGAAAATTCAAGCACCCAGAGTTTGAGCTGACTTTGAAGACAACTCTGTATTAATCCGTAAATCCTATAGACGTGGTTTTTATATGGATTGAAGATCTTGAAGTCGTCTTTCCAACAAAAAAGGAAGCTCATTATTCTGGCTCTCCTACTCCACGTTATGAATTTTCTTCCACATGTGCGCAAAGCTGAAGAAAGCTAAAAATTCAAGCACGCGGATTTCGAGCTGACTTTGGAGACAAATCTGTATTAATCCGTAAACCCTATGGATGTGATTTTTATATGGATTGAAGACCTCGAAGTCGTCTTTCCAACAAAAAAAGAAGCTTAGTATTCTGGCTCTCCTACTCCACGTTATGAATTTTCTTCCACATGTGCGCAAACCTGAAAATTCAAGCACGCGGATTTCGAGCTGGCTTTGGAGACAAATCTATATTAATCCGTAAATCCTATGGACGTGATTTTTATATGGATTGAAGATCTCAAAGTCATCTTTCCAACAAAAAAAGAAGCTCAGTATTCCGGCTCTCCTACTCCGCGTTATGAATTTTCTTCCACATGTGCGCAAAGTTGAAGAAAGCTGAAAATTCAAACACCTAGATTTTGAGCTGACTTTGAAGACAAATCTGTATTAATCCGTAAATCCTATAGACGTGATTTTTTATGTGGATTGAAGATCTCGAAGTCGTCTTTATAACAAAAAAAAAAGAAGCTCATTATTCCGGCGCTCCTACTCCACGTTATGAATTTTCTTCCACATGTGCGCAAAGCTAAAAATTCAAACACCCAGATTTTGAGCTGACTTTGAAGAAAAATCTGTATTAATCCGTAAATCCTATAGACGTGATTTTATATGGATTGAAGATCTCGAAGTCGTCTTTCCAACCAAAAAAAAAAGAAGCTCATTATTCCGGCGCTTCTACTCCACGTTATGAATTTTCTTCCTCATGTGCGCAAAGCTGAAGAAAGCTGAAAAGTTAACGTTTTGCTGCTATCCTCATATAAACGCTAGCTTATGGAGTCTTTTTTAATAAGGAAAGGGGGCTCGTGGAAAGAAACAATCAAAATTCAAGAGGAGAAAATTCTTATTGAAATATAAGTCACTATTTTATTGCTTCAAAAAAAAGAACCACTACACCATAATGAGCAAATTAGAAAATCCTAAGCAAATATATATAAAAAATCTAACTACGGAAGAAGTTTGAAGTTTATGATTTCTTGGCGACTTTTCTCAACCGTCCCTTCTAGCTTGGCTAGTCTCTCAACTTCATCGTTAGACATCACATTATTTGCCTCAATGGTATAAATCTCGCCCTCCGTAATGGTGACATTCTCTTGACCTTTGGACAGCTTCTCCTGATATTTGTTAATGAGCGTGGTGACCTTTTTTTTCTTGGAAGTCAACGCTTTTAAGTCTTTTTCCACATCTGCTAGAGTAGCTTGAAGTTTTTCCATGGATCCATCCAACTTTTCATGTGCCAGCTTTGCATCATCGAGATGGGCGTTGCGCATCAGAGAGGGCCTTTTCATGTAATTCTCTAGTCATCTTTGATGATCTTAAAGTATTATACTGTGCGTACGACTTGAAGAAATTCTCGACAAGATCCTTCAAAGAAGAGATATCAAGTGTGGTTCGTCGTCGAAGCCGCAACTGCAAAAAAAAATAGAAGAAGGATATTTCATGTGTGATTCTTCATCAAAGCCACAACTCTAAAAGAAGATGTTCCGCGCCGCAATTGTAGAAGAAGATGTACTAAGTGTGGTTCATCGCTAAAGCCGCAATTGCAAAAGAAGAGGCACCAAGTGTGGTTCGTCATCAAAGTTGAAACTACAAAAGAAGAGATATCAAGTGTGGTTCGTCGTCGAAGTCGCAATCTGCAAAAAGAAAAAAAAAACCATGTGTGGTTCTTCATCAAGGCCACAACACTAAAAGAAGATGATCCACATATGATTTGTCCTCAAAGCCGCCATTGTAGAAGAAGATGTACTAAGTGTGGTTCATCGCTAAAGCCGCAATTACAAAGGAAGAGGCATCAAGTGTGGTTCGTCGTCGAAGCCGCAACTGCGAAAAGAAAGAAGATATTTCATGTGTGGTTCGTCATCAAAGCCACAACTCTAAAAGAGGATGATCCACGTATGATTCGTCATCAAAGCTGCAATTGCAGAAGAAGGTTTACTAAGTGTGGTTCGTCACTAAAACCGCAGTTACAAAAGAAGATGCACGAAGTGTGGTTCATCTCAACCAAAGCAATAATCGCTAAAAATTTTTTTGCACCAAATGGTTCCTCACCAATTATGGATTACACCTCACGTTTTTTTGGTCTGATATTGAGACTTTTTGCGGTCCATCATAAACCTGCAAGAAAAAAGGAAAAGTGATGTGTCTCCCGGTGCAAATTGCACGAAGCTTCAAATCGACATAGTGAAAATTATGGCATATGCTCTCGCGCTCGTCATGATGAATGTGGTCCTATTGGCTCAAGAGTTTTATGTTGTCTCTCCATGTAGATGATGACAAAATTCTCAATCAATGCAGAAATCAATATGCGGCTCTTCGGCAAAGATGCAGAGAAGTGAACTCATGGATGTTGTCCAAAGTCAATTGGATCGCTAAATTTAAAAATATCAATTTTGGTGAATTCATGAGAACTTTGAGTTTGATTTTTGGATAGGTTGTAGACTTAAGAGTCTATTTTCTATTGAATCAAGTCGGTCTTCTAGCTCTCCTACACCAAGATGCAAACGTTTTGGTGAGACTCCACAATCTGCAAAACAATAATGACAGAGTTGAAGACCAACTTCAAAAATTAATTCTCGTCAATCCATGAAGAATTTTACCTTGATTTTTGGATATGTTGTAGACTTTGATGTCTAGTTTCTGTAGAAACAAGTCGTTCGTCATTCGGATTCTCCTACACCACGATAGAGACGATTTGGTGGGACTGCATAGAGCTATAAAAAAAGAAGACAGATTTGATAGCAAACTTCAAAAATCAATTCCCATCAATTCAAAAGGATTTTGATTTTGAATTTCGGATATGTCGTAGCCCTCTGAGTGTAGTTTCTGGAACATCAAACGCATCATGATTTCGACGATTCTACAACAAGTTATGATTTTTCCACCACGGGCGTGCTGTGCTGAAAAAAAAAGTGACGAAAATTGAGTTTGGTATGCCTCAAGTTGACAAGAATATGGGTATTTATAGAAATCAAAAGTACATAAGTTGTGTTCCTACAAATTATGAAAAAAAAAAACCATATTTAAAACAAAATTATGGTAAATTTTCCTAGGAACCGAATTATGGTAAGTTTCTATAGGAATCAAGTTATGGAAAATTCCATTGGAATCAAGTTATGGAAAATTTTCATTGGAATCAAATATGGAAAGTTTTGGAAGACTCCAAAAAAAAAAAAAAAAAAAAAAAATTACGACTGCTTCAAGTCTTGTCTTTAAAGGTTCAACAAGTTGGACACCGCAACAAGCCTCGAAGCAGGGGGCATTTGTAGATAGTGAAGTTTTATTGATAAATCCATACTAAATTTGGATTAAATCTTAAATTCACGATACATTGACCAAGTCAAATTATTGGTTAATAAAGTCGGATTAATATTTATGTCAGAATTATATGACTTAAATCAAGTCCAAATAACATTTGGGCCAGTCCATTAAATTGACAAGATGAGCCCAACTCATATCCTTCAGGCCCAGGGGTCAAAATTGCTTGGACCAAAATACCCCTAAAGTCCTAGCTCAAGCCTATATAAAGAGGTCTTCATAAGACCAAAGAGATATACACCCATACATTCACACAAAAAATACATAATTGCTCTTCAGTGGTGATCTGCAAGTCATCCACATACAAAGAAGTCTTTGCTCCAAGTATTGAGCCGCAAGTATTCCGCCAAATCAAGAACATCTGTGGAGAGAAGAATCAGGGGATTACATATCTTTTTTAAAGAGATTTTATAAAGATTGTAACCTTCGCATTTATTCAAATACAAATATTATTGTTTGCTTGCTATTTTTCTTTTCCTGTTTACTGTATTTCAAGATTGAAACTTTAGACGCTTACAATCATGATATTATTTACAAAATATAGTAAGTAATTGTTCGATTTTGGATTCAAATACCTTTTTTTTTCTTTAGTATGTTTTCCATTCATTACTACTTACTTAGTATAAGTCGCTAGAAGGTGACACACGGCTTGGACAACATGTCTACTTCAGAAGCCAGAGATAGTTTTATCTTTCTTCGTGCAATTACACATGTCCTTGATTGTTCTTCGTGCAATTACACATGTCCTTGATTGATAAAAATATGAAAGACTAGATTTAACCTTACTCCTCTATTTTTTTTTGGGCAATTAACGAATTTTATTAATTACCATAACCATGAGAAATTATTTTAGATTTAAACCTTGTCAAAGACAAAATCCATCAAAAACAATGTCACAACTATCAACGAAATGTGATATCTGATGTGAATTGTAGAGTTTTTGAACCATCGAGTCTTTAATTGCATATTACGCTCAAAGCTATTAGGCCAATGACATATATTTGTCGGAACGAAATTATTTTTGTGCACTCTTAATATTTTTATATCAGTAAATCCAAAATATATACCTAAAATGAGGAATCAATTATACATAGTACTAGAACTAGAATACTTATCCTTAGGGCCACTTAAATATATTTTTAAGTAACTTGAACAGCTAATTAACCACTAATAAAATCCTATGTTCCTTAATCCTAGTATATAATTCAACTTTAAATATAATCAGTAGGTAAGTGTGATAATGACATCCATAATTATCGTTATCACACTCCAATTTAATAATAAAGTAACTTTTTATGATATACTATATCTATTATTCCTCACCAACCATGCATAAAGTAACTTTGTTATCAAAGCTTGAACTGATAAGAAGAAATCATCACGTGTACTTAGTTAGCTATATCTAGAATTTGAATTTAAAGTCCCATAATTTTCAACACATGACTTCATTGACCATCTTTCAAAAACAACATAAGATCTACATTTATTCTATCTTTTCTGACTTGATAAATGAAATTACACCAAATATTTTAAAATTACGAATTCAAATATTTTAATATTTAAACACACACATGTCTATGCACGATATCAGAACCTAGTATTAATCCAATTCTTACATCCCCCCCCCCCCCCCCCCCCCCCCCCCCCCCCCCCCCCCCCCCCCCCCCCCCCCCCCCCCCCCCCACACACACACACACTGAAAATATCTTACTTTCGGTGTGAACTTTGAATTAAATAATTAAATTTTAAAAAATAGCAATTCTAAAAAAGATTATTTAATTTTGTAAACAATAATAGTTTCAAATTCCATAGCAGAAACTCCAGTACATTGTCATGGAGTAAAACTTGTAAAAACAACATATCTAGTGTAATCTCACAAGTGAAGACTAGGGTGATAGGATGTAAACAAACCTTATCCTTACCTTTGTGGTGTAGAGAGAGGTTGTTTTCGATAGACCCTCGACATAATAATAAAGAAAAGAATTTGAAGCATGGTAGCAAGAAAATATGACAGCAAAATAGCAAGATACAAATCAAATGAAGCAACAAGTAGTAATGCACATCGAAGAAAAAGAAACAAAGTGCAACAATACTTGGCTACCTACTAACCTTCTAATCTAATCCTCAACTTTCACTCCTTCCTACCTAGGGTCATATCCGGAGTAAAACTTGTAGATTTTGAAATTACCTGACGAAGATATGTCCGAACAGTGGCTCTCTAGTATGAATGTAGTTTGGGCAAGTTGTATGACTTTGGGTCTTTGACAAACTATTCCAACTTGCTTTTTGGTACAAGTCTTTAAATATTATTTGAGTCTCAATCTGACAAATAATTCAATGAGCAAAACAAGAATTCTCACTTCTACCCTTCCACCAACCCCACCACTACTCTCTTGGAGAGAAACAGACACAAAGAGAAGACTTCTCTTTACAAAGACTAAAAAGTCTTTCATTCCCATCCATTACACTGCCTTCTTCTTTCATAAAGAATTGGTTTTGAGCATCTAAATCAACAACTCAGAACTTCCTCCTACTGTCCTGTTTAGAACTAACAAACAGCGATATGGCGGCGTATGCTGCTGTGACTTCACTTCTGCAAACCCTGGATAATCTATCTCAAACTCATACATCACATTCTCTTCTTTACAAAAAAGAGCAAACTGAAGTCCTCAGTGAGAAATACACCTTCCTTAAAACCTTTCTTGAGGATTTTACTAATATTTTCCATGAAGATGTAAAGATGAAGCATCTCGAAAGGATGATCCAAGATGCTGCTGGTCGAGTGGAAGATACTATTGACTCACATGTATATGATAGCTCTGTCTTAGTACAAAGAAAGCGAGTACAAAGAAAGGCTTATATGATCTTTCATCAAAACTTGGAATATGCAATTGAAGAAATTGGTTTCATACAAAAAGAGGTTATGGAAAAGATAAAGGTCAGCAGTTTTAACAGCAAAATCTCACATTCAAGAGATACTTTCTCACTGCTCCCTTTGGATCAAAAAGATGTAATCATTGGACTGGATGAAGACTTGCTAAGGATAAAAGATAGACTCATCGTGCAATCATCAAGACTCGAAGTTGTCCCCATTATAGGGATGGGTGGCATTGGCAAGACCACACTGGCTAGAAGAGTTTATGATGATTCTGCGATTACATACAATTTTTATGTTCGAGCATGGACAAATGTATCTCAAAAATTTGACAACAGAGAAATTTTTCTTGGTATTCTTCGCTCCATTGGCGTGGTCAACGATGAAGTAGAAAGTAACAGTACTACTGAGCAATTGGCTGAAAGAGTTTATCGAAGTTTAAAAGGGATGAAGTATCTTATTGTCCTAGATGATATGTGGTCCATCGAGGCTTGGAAGCATGTGAGGAGATCATTTCCGGATGATCATAATGGAAGTCGAATCTTGTTGACCACAAGGCTTGTAGATGTTGCATCTTGTGCTAGCTCTGGCAATTCCCTTCACCAGATGCGCTTTCTGAGTGAGGAGGAAAGCTGGACTCTTTTACGCGATAAGGTCTTTGAGAACAGTAGTTACCCTCCGGAATTGGAGAAAATTGGGAGGTACATTGGCCACCAGTGTCAAGGGTTGCCACTTGCAATTGTTGCAATTGGTGGACTACTTTCCAAGATGAGCAAGGAAACAAGTTCTTGGAAGAATGTTGCAGGAAAGGTAGGATCACTTATGACCAGCGACAATATGGATTGCTTGAACATACTTTCTTTGAGCTACAACCACTTGCCTCAGTACTTGAAAACATGCTTCCTTTATATGAGAGTTTTTGCAGAAACTCGTGAGATCCCAGTCTGGAAGTTAATAAAGTTATGGATTTCTGAGGGCTTCGTCAAGAAAGTCAATCATAAAAATATAGAAGATGTGGCAGAGGAAAATTTGAGGGAGTTGGTTGATAGAAGCTTGGTTTTGGTGGGGAAGCATACTTCCCTAGGAAAAATCAAGACTTGTAAGATGCATGATCTCGTTCGAGATATGTGTTTGAGAGAAGCCCAAAATGAGAATTTTATGCACTTCAGAACGAGGTATGACAAAGATGATCTTCTAGATTATTATGGATCCAGTGGAATTTCTAAACGTATGCCACTGACACGTTCTCTTTTCTTGAATTATCCATACTCTGTTTGTTCCCTCTCACAGTCAAGCTTTAGATTACTTAGGATATTAGATGTTTGTTTTCCATGTTCTTTCTCCTGTAGTCAGTCCATATCAGACCTTGTTCATTTGAGGTATCTTGCTTGTCCGTCCTTCGATGGTCTTGTGCAATCACTATGCAAGCTACGGAATATACAGAACTTAGTTATTCATGATTATTGTTCAAGTATAAGAACATTTAGTTTAGATTTGGGAACCCAGTCCCTACCATGGGAAGTTGTGAATATGCCTCAACTAGGACATATCCATACAAAAAATTTGAGTCTTTTCATACCCCCACCTACATCACTAATTGCTGAGAGGGAGAATCACTTACAAACGTTAACTGGATTGATTTCCTCATCTTGTAACAATGAGCTGTTTCTAAGAATTCCAAATTTGAAGAAGTTGGGAATTTTAATTTTTGATGATTCACATACTCAGAAGTGTTATTGTCTTGAAAATCTTGTACATTTAACTCAGCTTGAGAAGCTCAAAGTTGAGTGCGATTATGTGCAAGAGTTAATTTGGATCTTCGAAGCAAAATGCTTAGGTAATTGGGTGAGCCTTCCTTTGCTACACATTCCACATTGTGAAAATTTCCCACCAAACCTTAAGAAGTTAACATTGTGCAGAACGTACCTAAAATGGG
This sequence comes from Solanum stenotomum, assembly GCF_019186545.1. NCBI lineage: Eukaryota > Viridiplantae > Streptophyta > Magnoliopsida > Solanales > Solanaceae > Solanum > Solanum stenotomum. The sequence continues at coordinate 55,367,498 of NC_064287.1, forward strand.
AAGACATGAACATTCTCAGAAAATTACCTAATCTTGAGGTGCTCAAACTTAAAGATGGTGCCTTTGACGTACTAACTTGGATACTAAGCGATGAAGACGAAGATGGATTCTTGAAGCTAAAGTTTTTACTTCTTGAGCGCATGCGTCTGAAGCAATGGGAAGCAACAAGTTATCATTTCCCAAGCCTTGAGCACTTAGTCCTAACAGATTGCCCGTCCTTGGAACAAATTCCTTTCGACTTTGCAGAGATTCAAACACTACAGCTGATTGAACTACACGACTGTATGCATTCTGTTCTTGTTTCAGCAGAGCAAATACAAGAGGAGCAACAAAGCTTTGGAAATGATGACCTCATTATTCGTGTGAACTCTATCTATACTTGAGTAAACATTAATCAAAAAGGTATACACTTTTTTTAAACTCATAAAGATTTTTGATTAGCTAGATTCCTTCGAAATCTGAAAATGTTTTTTATATTCATCATTTTCACTTATTTATACTATAAAAGGTGCTAATTACAATTGGTTTGTGCATTGCAGACGTAACGACTAGCTGATGGAGAGTACCATAAGGTATACTCAAGCAAATTTGCAGAAGTTCATGATCTTTCCTTTATCTGTATTTCGATTTCCTTTTTTTCAAATTCTGGGAAGTAAGTTAGTGAAATAGTCATGTTTCAACTTGTTTAGGACTGAGACGTAGTTTAGTGAATTTGATATCTATATACATTCATCAGAAAGAATGCATTACCTTTGGAATGTGTATATTGTTGAATAACTTCTCTTTTTATTGAAATTGATTCTATAAATCAGTTCTCCTCAACAAAGCCTTTTCGTCCATACCATACACACCCTTAGTGTTTCTTTGTTTTGCTCGTCTTAACTCTTATCTATACTTTTAACATTTTTTTGTGTTTTACTTGCTTCTTTTGTTTACAATAACGTTTTATCATTTTGAATATGTTGACTTTTAGTCAATTTTATTGTTTCTTTAGTTCAAAACAATATAATTAAAGAGACGTTGAAAAATTCCAAATACATGAAACGTAATCTTCTCTTTATTTTGCTTTGCTCTTTCGATCTTAATTTATAGTATAACATATTTTGCTTTTTAGTATGTCTCAAAACAAATTACTACATTTTCTAATTTGACTATATATTAAAATTGTGGATATCATATTTTAGTTATGATGCTATACTTTAGTTAAAGAATATTTCTTTTTTAATTGTTCACTTTAGCAAATCAAGATCATAAAATTATTAATTGATTTTTTTTATAATTATAGCGTCTAAGTTCGTTTGTGTGCGCTCCAACTAATTCTATGATATACTATATCTATTATTCCTCACCAACCATGCATAAAGTAACTTTGTTAACAAAGCTTGAACTGATAAGAAGAAATCATCTAGTGTTCTTAGTTAGCTATATCTAGAATTTGAATTTAAAATCCCATAATTTTCAACACATGGCTTCATTGACCATCTTTCAAAAATAATATAAGATCTACATTTATTCTATCTTTTCTGACCTGATAAATGAAATTACACTGAATACGCTGTTGTTGTTGTGGTTGTTATATTGTCTTTGTGTATCTAAAGTGATATGGATGTGAGTGGGAACATCCCATGTGCATATGCTCAAGAAAAGGAGATTGAAAACAATGTGTATGAATTGTGCCTTGGTCCAAAACCAATATAGAACGGTCCCTCATAATGATAATGAGTGAAAAATGTGAGTTATATTATTTTAGAAAAATAAATAGGAATCTTTTAGGTGTTGAATTACAATTGGTTCTAGTCTATCTTTTTCGTCTTTGCCTTTTTTTAAAGAGAATATAAAAAAAAATACTAAAAATAGAAAGTTAATTACCAAAAAGAGAAATACCAAAATAAACATACAAATTAATTCTAGATTAAGAAAATTAAAATATCACAATACTAAACTTATTTATTGAAACCTAATTTTAAAGGATTTTCCTTTTTTTGAAAATGAAATAAAATTGATATTCTAAAATATGATTCTATTTTTGTAATTTTTCAATTTCAACAAATAAAACTTTCCAAACTAAAACAAAAAAAAATAAATCGACATAGTAGTGCAATTCCAAAAGTGGATATGAGAAAGGTAGGATATAAGAAGCATAACCAAAGCAGAATTGAAAGGAAAATAACATCAATAAATATCAAGATATAGAGAACAAATGAAGCAACACGCAATAGTGAAAAATTAAAGAATAAGATTCTATGTGATTACTAATCAATATTTACTAAATAAAGGGAATATGAGAAGAGGAAGTTGATACCCCGCTTCTCCCACAAAGAAATATGACAATACTCGACTATTTACTATTCTTGTACTATAGTTTTCGATCTTCGTACCTTCTTATTTAGGTCATGTATTTTGAAATATGTCCGTGAAAGGCGTGATCTTTAAGTTTGAGGACCTCAAGATTAGGTAACTTACTGAGCATGTTCATGTCTTCCCATTGTAGGTACGTTCTGCAAAATGTTAACTTCTTAAGGTTTGGTGGGAAATTTTCACAATGTGGAATGCCTAGCCGAGGAGACATAGGCCGGTTCTCCCACATCCACCTGGAACAACCTTTTTCACACTCAACTTTGAGCTTCTCAAGCTGAGTTAAATGTACAAGATAATAAAGACAAGACACCTCCCACTAGTACTGACTACATCAGCCACTGAATAAGAAGCAAGTGAAATTCCCAACTTCTTCAGATTTGGAATTCTTAGAAGCACCTCATCGTTACAAGATGAGGACACCAATCCGGTTAACGTTTGTAAGTGATTCTCCCTCTCAGAAATTAGTGATGTAGGCCGAGGCAGTGGCGAATTTAGGTGCAAAAAATAGGGCACCTGAACCCGTGGTCTCCTCGTAAAATTAGATATTTTATGTATATATTTTCTAACATTTGTATAATATTATATTCTTGCACCCGTACTATAAAAAGTCTAGTTGGTCCACATGGTTAAATGTTGAGCTTTTGACTTTGAGGACTGAGGATCAATTCCCACTTAATACATTTTTCTTGGTGCACCCATATTCGAAAAATCCTAGATTCGCCTCTGGGCTGAGGTATGAAAAGACAAAGGCCTTTTATATGGATATTGTCTTAGTTGAGGTATATTCAATAATTCCCATGGTAGGGACTGGGTTGTCATAGATATATCCCATTTATTGCTATATCGAATAACTAAGATCTGTAAATTCCAAAGCTCTCATATTGATTGCATAATGTTATAGTAGAATGGGCAAGCAAGATACCTCAAATGAATAAGTTCTGATATTGCCTCAGAATTGTCGGTAATAAAAGCAAAGCAAACATCTAATATCCTAAGTAATCTAAAGCTTGATCACGGGGGGAAACAAGAATTGTATGGATGTTTGAAGAAAACAGAACGTGCGAGTGGCATGAGTATAGGAAGTTCACTGGGATATCTATAATCTAACTGTCTATGATTATTGAACACAACTACATGATGTAGACAACTAACATTTCCTAGAAGATTATCGTGTGCATACCTCGTTTTGAAGTGTATAAAGTTCTCATTTTGGGCTTCTCTCAAACACATATCTCGAACGAGATCATGCATCTTACAAGTCTTGATTTTTCCTAGGGAAGTATGCTTCCCCACCAAAACCAAACTTCTATCAACCAACTCCCTCAAATTTTCCTCTGCCACATCTTCTAGATTTTTATGTTTAACTTTCTTGATGAAGCCTTCGGCAATCCATAACCTTGTCAACTTCCAGACCGGGATCTCACGGATTTCTGCAAAAACTCCCATATAAAGGAAGCATGTTTTCAAGTACTGAGGCAAGTGGTTGTAGCTCAAAGAAAGTATGTTCAAGCAATCCATAGTGTCACTGGTCATAAGTGATCCTACCTTTTCTGCAACATTCTCCCAAGAACTTGTTTCCTTGCTTGTCTTGGAAAGTAGTCCACCAATTGCAACAACTGCAAGTGGCAACCCTTGACACTGATGACCAATAGACCTCCCAATTTTCTCCAATTCCGGAGGGTAGCTATCATTTCCAAAGACCTTATTGTGTAAAAGAGTCCAGCCTTCCGTCATGCTCAGGAAACGCATCTGGTGAAGAGGATTACCAGAGCTAGCACAAGAGGCAACATCTACAAGTCTTGTGGTCAACACGATTCGACTTCCATTATGATCATCCGGGAAAGATCTCCTCACATGCTGCCAAGCCTCGATAGACCACATATCATCTAGGACAATAAGATACTTCCTCCCTTTTAAACTTCGATAAACTCTTTCAGCTAATTGCTCATAAGTATTGTTTCTTTCTTCTTCACAGTTGACTACGCCAATGGAGTGAAGAATACCAAGAAAAATATCTCTGGTGTCAAATTCTTGAGATACATTTGTCCATGCTCAAACATAAAAATGGTATGTAATCAATGAATCATCATAAACTCTTCTAGCAAGTGTGATCTTGCCAATACCACCCATCCCTATAATGGGGACTACTTTGAGTCTTGATAATTGCACGATGAGTCGATCTTTTATCTTTAGAACCTCTTCATCTAGTCCAACAATTATATCTTTTTGATTCAATGTGAACTGAGAAGAAGCACTATATTGCTGTGTAACTCTTGATTGTGAGATTTTGTTGTTGAACCTTCTGACCTTTATCTTTTTCATAACCTCTCTTTGTATCAAACCAATTTCTTCAATTGCATATTCCAAGTTTTGATGAAAGATCGTATAAGCCTTTCTTCGTTCCTGCCTGCTTTGTCCTTCGTATGAGCTATCATATACATGTGATTCAATCATATCTTCCATTCCATGAGCAGTGTCTTGGATCATTCTTTCGAGATGTTTCATCTTTTTATCTTCATGGAAAACATTTGTAAAATCCTCAAGAAATGTTTGAAAGAAGGTCAACTTCTAGCGGAGGATTTTAGTTTGCTCTTTTTTGTAAAGAACCCAATGATCAGTTTCTGAGAGTTGATCTAGGCTTTGCAAAAGAGAAGTCACACCAGCATATGCCGCCATATTGCTGTTTATTTCTTACTAAAACATGGAAGAGTAAGGAGTTCTGAGTTCTTGATCAAGATGCCCAAATCAAAGTCAATTCTATATGCATTTTCTTTAGAAAGAAATGAAGGGTACAAACAAGTTTTTTTAAATATAGTCAGACTGAGAAATGATATTCAATATACTTTTGCAGGCATCCAGCAAGTTGGAATAGTTCAAAATCAGATGAGTTCAAAAGTTTGGCACCATACCCGGTGCAATTCCGCAAGTAGGGGTGTGTGGAGGGTAAAGTGTACGCAACCTTATGAAGGTAGACACACTATTTTAAGTAGACTCTTGGCTCAAGTAACGCTTAGAAAGGAAATATAGTAGGAAGAAGTCATGCTAAAAATAACGCAAAAGAGAATAGTAACAAAAAAAATATAATATGGTAATTGAAGAATAAAACAGTAGGAAAGTAATAGTCACAAAACTAATAAGGAAAACCTAAGTTGCACTCTTCACTTTTGGATCTGACCTCTAGATCTGCACCCGAGTGGGAGCAACTTAGAGGAAAACTAGATAACGCTCGACTTAATTTGTTAAATAACTCAATACTATGGAGCCCAAATGTAATTTTCTAACTTTGTTTCGTTTTGTATTTCTTTCCACAAAAATATTGAACTTTCAACTTCACACATAAAATCAATGTTAAATTTGTCTTACCTTCCCCTCCAAAATAACCTCTTTAAAAATGGCACAAATGAAGAAATTGCACTGACCCAAATGAGGAAATCAGTTGAAAAGCTTGGATCTTCCACTGATGTAAAAAAAATAAAATTGAGTCCCCTTTTCCTCTTTTAGTGTAAAGTTCAAATCTTTGTACTGATAATCAGTTTTGATTGTTTTTTTTTTAAAAAAAATTACCCCCTTTTCCTGTTTCAGTTTAAAGTTCAAATTTTTTTACTGATAATCATTTTATTTTTTTGCAGAGTTATGGAGAGCAACAGTTATGAGGTTCTTGATTGCAAGAGTAACTTCTTTTCCCCCATAGTAAAGTTTCCTCTTCTTTTTTTTCTCAATACACTGCATTTTTGTTATTGTTATTGTTGTTGTTGTTGTGGGTTAGTACATAAATGTTGATCTTGTTTGTGCTTAATTATTATTTCAGAAAGTCACACTTCTTCTTGATTCCAATTTTTTTCGACAAAGAAAGTGACCTTCTGAAAATAATAACTATTAGTTGAATGACCATCTTAGAAAGTGACATTCCAATTTTTTTCGACAAAGTAACCTAACCATAGTTATTTTTCAAAGATATGACCAAAAATTAGTTGATGGAGAGTGCCATAAGATATACTCAAGCATAAATAAGTTGATCACTCTTTGCAGTAGTTGATCTTACCTTTCAGTGTATTTCGATTTCCTTTTTCCAATTCCAACTTGTTTGGGACCGAGGCATAGTTTAGTGAATCGTATATCTAGATATAATTCAAATATAATGCATTTACTTTGGAATGTGTAGGTATTTGAACGTGCTTCTCTTAGTTGCTTGTACCACCATGTTGAATCAATATATAGACATAGGAAGATTTATTTGCCGGTATTGTCCAAAAACAGGCACCTTGTTATTATAGTTAAAGTTAACAAGCATTTTCCTTCCAAGGATCAAGTTCAATTATTCTGAGCATGTTCAATGGATAACGGGGATGGAATAGCGGTTGAATGGTTAGGAGACAGTATGTTTAGAGAGAAAGAAGGGTGTGAACTTTTTGTAAGTCGTTTGCCTACGTCCTTTGAAACATTCCCAGTAGTTTTGGTAGATGTTGATTGAATTGTTAGACCCGATGTTCCTTTTATTAGGTGAGAATCAAAGTTTAGTGTTGAACAAGTAGGTGTAATCATTGAGTTCTACTGCTGTGAAGTGGGTGAAATTTTCAAATTATATCGTGCTACTTTGAAAACCTATGGTGTTTCTTCATAGCTGTCATAAGGGTTGGTTTACTTTTGGGCATGCTTCGTTTGCTTTGCTCTTCTTCTTCAGACACATTTGGCATGACACTAGAACCTTGTTTATGACCTTTGGTCTTGTTTGTGTTTATCTTAGGGTTTGATTTCTCAAATAATCACTCCATTAATAGTTATTATCTCAAAAAGTCACAATTCTTCTTTTTCCCTATTTTTTTCTACAAAAAAAGTGACTTTCTGAGATAATAACTATTAATCGAGTGACCATATGAGAAATCAAATAATTTTTCTTTTAAGAAAAATATTCTTGTTGGTTCACTCAATGATGCCTTTTTATCTTTTATCATCTTGCTAATGGGACATTGGACAAGTCTTTAATTTAGACAATCTTGTAGTTAGTTGTTATGGAGTTTCAAATTCCATAGCAGAAACTCCAGTATATTGTCATGGAGTAAAACTTGTAAAAACAACATACCTAGTGTAATATCATAAGTGAAGTCTAGGGAGGATAAGATGTACACAGACCATATCCCTACCATTGTAGTGTAGAGACAGCGTTTGTTTCCGATAGACCCTCGACTCAACAATAAAGGAAAGAACTTGAAGCATGGTGGCAAGAAAATATGACAGAAAAAAAGCAAGACACAGATCAAATGAAGCAACAAATAGTAATACACATCGAAGAAAAAGAAACAAAGTGCAACAATACTTGGCTACCTACTAACTTTCTAATCTAATCCTCAACTTTCACTCCTTCGTATCTAGGGTCATATCCGGAGTAAAACTTGTAGATTTTGAAATTACCTGACTACAGTTATTTTTCGAAGATATGTCCGAAAAGTGGCTCACTAGTATGAATGTAGTTTGGGCAAGTTGTATGACTTTGGGTCTCTGAAACTATTCCAACTTGCTTTTTTGTACAAGTCTTAAATACAATTTGAGTCTGAATCTGACAAATAATTCAATGAGCAAAACAAGAATTCTCACTTCTACCCTTCCACCAACCCCATCACTACTCTCTTGGAGAGAAACAGACACAAAGAGAAGACTTCTCTTTACAAACCCTTAAAAGTCTTGCATTCCCATCCATTACACTGCCTTCTTCTTTCATAAAGAATTGGCTTTGAGAATCTAAATCAACAACTCAGAACGTCCTCCTACTGTCCTGTTTAGTGAGAAACTAACAAACAGCGATATGGCAGCGTATGCTGCTGTGACTTCACTTTTGCAAACCCTGGATAATCTATCTCAAACTCATACATCATATTCTCTTCTTTACAAAAAAGAGCAAACTGAAGTCCTCAGTGACAAGTATACCTTCCTTAAAACCTTTCTTGAGGATTTTACTAATATTTTCCATGAAGATATAAAGATGAAGCATCTCGAAAAGATGATCCAAGAAGCAGCTAATGGAGTGGAAGATACTATTGACTCACATGTATATGATAGACATGTTTCAGTACAAAGCAAGCGAGTACGAAGAAAGGCTAATACAATTTTCCATCAAAATTTGGAGTATGCAATTGAAGAAATTGGTTTGATACAAAAAGAGGTTATGAAAAAGATAAAGGTCAACAAGTTCAACAGCAAAATCTCTCTTTCAAGAGATACTTCATCTCAGACCCCTTTGGATCAGAAAGATATAATCGTTGGACTAGATGAAGATTTACTAAGGATAAAAGATCGACTCATCGTGCAATCATCAAGACTCGAAGTTGTCCCTATTATAGGGATGGGTGGTATTGGCAAGACCACACTGGCTAGAAGAGTTTATGATGATTCCTTGATTGCATACCATTTTTATGTCCGAGCATGGACAAATGTATCTCAAGAATTTGACACCAGAGAAATTTTTCTTGGTATTCTTCGCTCCATTGGCGTGGTCAACGATGAAGTAGAAAGAAACAGTACTACTGAGCAATTGGCTGAAAGAGTTTATCGAAGTTTAAAAGGGAGGAAATATCTCATTGTCCTAGATGATATGTGGTCCATCGAGGCTTGGCAGCATGTGAGGAGATCATTTCCAGATGATCATAATGGAAGTCGAATCGTGTTGACCACAAGGCTTGTAGATGTTGCATCTTGTGCTTGCTCTGGCAATTCCCTTCACCAGATGCGTTTTCTGAGCATGGAGGAAAGCTGGGATCTTTTACGCAATAAGGTCTTTGGGAACGGTGGTTACCCTCCGGAATTGGAGAAAATTGGGAGGTACATTGGTCATCAGTGTCAAGGGTTGCCACTTGCAGTTGTTGCGATTGGTGGACTACTTTCCAAGATGAGCAAGGAAACAAGTTCTTGGGAGAATGTTGCAGAAAAAGTAGGGTCACTTATGACCAGTGACACTGTGGATTGCTTGAACATACTTTCTTTGAGCTACAACCACTTGCCTCAGTACTTGAAAACATGCTTCCTTTATATGGGAGTTTTTGCAGAAACTCGTGAGATCCCGGTCTGGAAGTTAATAAAGTTATGGATTGCTGAGGACTTCGTCAAGAAAGTTAATCATAAAAATCTAGAAGATGTAGCGGAGGAAAATTTGAGGGAGTTGGTTGATAGAAGTTTGGTTTTGGTGGGGAAGCATACTTCCCTAGGAAAAATCAAGACTTGTAAGATGCATGATCTCATTCGAGATATGTGTTTAAGAGAAGCCCAATATGAAAATTTTATACACTTCAAAACGAGGTATTACAAAGATGATCTTCTAGAAAACATTAATTGTCTACGTCGTATAGTTGATTTCCATAAGTATACAGACAGTGGACTTTCTAAACTTATGCCACTCACACGTTCTGTTTTCTTCAAATATCCATACTTTTTTTGTTTCCTCTCACAGTCAAGCTTTAGATTACTTAGGATATTAGATGTTTGCTTTACATCTTCTTTGTTCTGTGGTCAGTCCATATCAGAACTTGTTCATTTGAGGTATCTTGCTTGTCTGTCCTTCGATGGTCTTATGCAATCACTATGCAAGCTACGGAATATACAGAACTTAGTTATTCATGATTTATGTCCATCTGGTTTAAGTTTGAGAACCCAGTTCCTACCATGGGAAGTTGTGAATATGCCTCAACTAAGACATATCCATACAAAAAAGTTTAGTCTTTTCATACCCCCACCTACATCACTAATTGCTGAGAGGGAGAATCATTTACAAACGTTAACCGGATTGATGCCCTCATCTTGTAATGAAGAGGTGTTTCTAAGAATTCCAAATTTGAAGAAGTTGGGAATTTTAATCCTTGATTATTCAGACACTATTCAGAAGTGTTATTGTCTTGATAATCTTGTACATTTAACTCAGCTTGAGAAGCTCAAAGTTGAGTTCAGAGAGAGTTATATGCTAATTTTCAGGTGGATGAGCGAAGATTGGATGGACCTTTCTTGGCTACACATTCCACATTGTGACAATTTCCCACCAAACCTTAAGAAGTTAACATTATGCAGAACACACCTACAATGGGAAGACATGAACATTCTCAGAAAATTACCTAATCTTGAGGTGCTCAAACTTAAACATCATGCCTTTCACGGACTAATTTGGAAACTAAGTGATGAAGACGAAGATGGATTCTTGAAGCTAAAGTTTTTACTTCTTGAGAACATGAATCTGATGCAATGGGAAGCAACAAGTTATCATTTCCCAAGCCTTGAGCACTTAGTTCTAACAGATTGCTATTTGTTGGAGCAAATTCCTTTCGACTTTGCGGAGATTCAGACACTACAGCTGATTGAACTACACGAATGTATGCGTTCTGTTCTTGTCTCAGCAGAGCAAATACAAGCGGAGCAACAAAGCTTGGGAAATGATGACCTCGTTATTCATGTGAACTCTATACGTGACTAAATATTAATCAAAAAGGTATAGATTTCTTATATTCATCATTTTCACTTATTTATACTATAAAAGGTGCTAATTACAATTGGTTTGTGCATTGCAGACGTAACGACTAGCTGATGGAGAGTACCATAAGGTATACTCAAGCAAATTTGCAGAAGTTCATGATCTTTCCTTCCTCTGTATTTTGATTTCCTTTTTTTTCAAATTCTAGAAAGTAAGTTAGTGAAATAGTCATGTTTCAATTTGTTTAGGACTGAGACGTAGTTTAGTGAATCTGATATCTATATACATTCATCAGAAAGAATGCATTACCTTTGGAATGTGTATATAGTTGAATAACTTCTCTTTTTATTGAAATTGATTCTATAAATCAGTTCTCCTCAACAAAACCTTTTCGTCCATACCAAACACATCTATACTTTAACAATTTATTGTGTTTTACTTGCTTCTTTTGTTTACAATAATGTTTTATCATTTGAATATGTTGACTGGGAAAATGAGAATGCGGTTTTGTTGCTTGTGCTTACCACTCAACTTTGACTTTAACGTGTTAAGGTTGTTGTTGGTAGGAATATAATACAAGATCAGAAGTGTTTGAAAACGCTTCTTTTTATTAAGAGGTTTGTGCTTCTATAATATAAGAGTTGAGTTGAGACCACTTGCTAATGTCATATCTATTGTCTATAAGAGTTGAGTTTGAGATCACTTGCCATAATGTCTACAGTCTACAAGAGTTTGAGACCATTTGGTATGTCATATTGCATATCGAATGTATTTAAGTTTAGTTAATCAAATAAAGAAGTGTTTTCTCTAACTATGATGATAAATTAATTATAATATAAATAATAGGTATGTATACGTATTTACCGTGGATCTGTCTATGCGCAACGCAGCTGGTTAACCATCGATAAAAATTTGACTTTAACGTGTTAATGTTAGGCTCAGCAAATACGTCAGGTGCTAAAAGTTGAAGTAGATGGGTTCAATGGCTGAGTTAAAGTCATTGGTGACGATCATAATTGTCAATGAAGTCAGCTATGAACCACAATGCCATAATCTGCATTTAGGCTGACCCAACAAATAATTACTAACACTTATCCCTTCTAATTTATTTTCTATCATTTTATTTAGTCTACTTAAATTTTTTATTGTTATTATTTTGAGATTTGAATTTGAAATCTCAAGATAAATTTTAGATTCCTAACCACCAAGCAATTTATATTCAAGGGATTGAATACATATATATTAAAAATTACTGTATATAACAATATAAAAATTATGAAGATCAAGTCAAAATCATCCAAGTTCAGAAAATACGCCACTAACGGCCCTCGAATCATGGATAAACCTTATGAGAGAGAGGAATCAAGGGATTAACAGATATGTACACACAATCTTGATGAATAAATTTATGTTTCTTCATATTTCATAATATTAAACTTGTTTATTGAAACCTAGTTTGAAAAGGATTTTCCTTTTTTGAAAATGAAATAAAATTGATATTCGAAAATATGATTCTATTTTTGTAATATTTCAATTTCAACAAATAAAACTTATCAAACTACAACTAAAGTTAAAGAAAATATGGCAACAAAACAGCAAGATACAAATCAAATGAAGCAACAATACTCGGCTACCTACTAACTTTCTAATCTAATCCTCAACTTTCACTCCTTCCTACCTAGGGTCATATCCGGAGTAAAACTTGTAGATTTTGAAATTACCTGACTACAGTTATTTTTCGAAGATATGTCTGAAAAGTGGCTCTCTAGTATGAATGTAGTTTGGGCAAGTTGTATGACTTTGGGTCTCTGACAAACTATTCCAACTTGCTTTTTGGTACAAGTCTTAAATACAATTTGAGTCTCAATCTGACAAATAATTCAATGAGCAAAACAAGAATTCTCACTTTTACCCTTCCACCATCCCCACGATTACTCTCTTGGAGAGAAACAGACACAAAGAGAAGACTTCTCTTTACAAACCCTTAAAAGTCTTGCATTCCCATCCATTACATTGCCTTCTTCTTTCATAAAGAATTGGTTTTGAGAATCTAAATCAACAACTCAGAACTTCCTCCTACTGTCCTGTTTAGTGAGAAACTAACAAACAGGATATGGCAGCGTATGAGGCTGTGACTTCACTTTTGCATACCCTGGATAATCTATCTCAAACTCATATTCTTTACAAAAAAGAGCAAACTGAAGTCCTCAGTGACAAGTACACCTTCCTTAAAACCTTTCTTGAGGATTTTACTAATATTTTCCATGAAGATGTAAAGATGAAGCATCTCGAAAGGATGATCCAAGAAGCTGCTAATGGAGTGGAAGATACTATTGACTCACATGTATATAATAGATATCCTTTTGTACAAAACATTCGAGTACGAAGTGAGGCTGATGCAATCTTCCATCAAAACTTGGAATATGCAATTGAGGAAATTGGTTTGATACAGAAAGAGGTTATGAAAAAGATAAAGGTCAACAAGTTCAACAGTAAAATCTCTCATTCAAGAGATACTTCATCTCAGATCCCTTTGGATAAAAGAGATGTAATCGTTGGACTGGATGAAGACTTGCTAAGGATAAAAGATAGACTCATCGTGCAATCATCAAGACTCGAAGTTGTCCCTATTATAGGGATGGGTGGTATTGGCAAGACCACGTTGGCTAGAAGAATTTATGATGATTCCTTGATTGCATACCATTTTTATGTTCGAGCATGGACAAATGTATCTCAAGAATTTGACACTAGAGAAATTTTTCTAGGTATTCTTCGCTCCATTGGCGTGGTCAATGATGAAGTAGAAAGAAACAGTACTGCTGAGCAATTGGCTGAAAGAGTTTATCGAAGTTTAAAAGGGAGGAAGTATCTTATTGTCCTAGATGATATGTGGTCTATCGAGGCTTGGCAGCATGTGAGGAGATCATTTCCAGATGATCATAATGGAAGTCGAATCGTGTTGACCACAAGGCTTGTAGATGTTGCATCTTGTGCTTGCTCTAGCAATTCCCTTCACCAGATGCGCTTTCTGAGTGTGGAGGAAAGCTGGACTCTTTTACGTGATAAGGTCTTTGGGAACGGTAGGTACCCTCCGGAATTGGAGAAAATTGGGAGGTACATTGGCCACCAGTGTCAAGGGTTGCCACTTGCAATTGTTGCAATTGGTGGACTACTTTCCAAGATGAGCAAGGAAACAAATTCTTGGGAGAATGTTGCAGAAAAGGTAGGATCACTTATGACCAGTGACACTATGGATTGCTTGAACATACTTTCTTTGAGCTACAACCACTTACCTCAGTACTTGAAAGCATGCTTCCTTTATATGGGAGTTTTTGCAGAAACTCGTGAGATTCCGGTCTGGAAGTTAATAAAGTTATGGATTGCTGAGGGCTTCGTCAAGAAAGTTAATCATAAAAATCTAGAAGATGTGGCAGAGGAAAATTTGAGGGAGTTGGTTGATAGAAGTTTGGTTTTGATGGGGAAGCATACTTCCCTAGGAAAAATCAAGACTTGTAAGATGCATGATCTCGTTCGAGATATGTGTTTGAGAGAAGCCCAATATGAGAATTTTATACACTTTAAAACAAGGTATGACCACGATGACCTTCCAGAAAACTTTAATCGTCTACGTCGTGTAGCTGATTTCAATAATTATGGATACAATGAAATTCCTAAAATGCCACTCACACGTTCTTTTTTCTTCAATTATCCATACTCTGTTTACTCCCTCTCACAGTCAAGCTTTAGATTACTTAGGATATTAGATGTTTGTTTTCCATGTTCTTTCTCTTGTAGTCAGTCCATATCAGAACTTGTTCATTTGAGGTATCTTGCTTGTCCGTCCTTCGATGGTCTTCTGCAATCACTATGCAAGCTACGGAATATACAGAACTTAGTTATTCATGATTCACCTCTATTTGATATACTTATGAGAAGCCAGTCCCTACCATGGGAAGTTGTGAATATGCCTCAACTAAGACATATCCATACAAAAAAGTTTCGTCTTTTCATACCCCGACCTACATCCCTAATTGCTGAGAGGGAGAATCACTTGCAAACAATAACCGGATTGATTCCCTCATCTTGTAATGATGAGGTGTTTCTAAGAATTCCAAATTTGAAGAAGTTGGGAATTTTAATTGATATTGTTTCATACCCTATTAGGAATTTCCTTGATAATCTTGTACATTTAACTCAGCTTGAGAAGCTCAAAGTTGTGGTCATAGAGTCTTTAGATCTAATTTTTACGCCGATTATCGGAGGTTGGGTGGACATTCCACATTGTGACAATTTCCCACCAAACCTTAAGAAGTTAACATTGTGCAAAACAAAACTACAATGGGAAGACATGAACATTCTCAGAAAATTACCTAATCTTGAGGTGCTCAAACTTAAACATAATGCCTTTCACGGACTAATTTGGATACTAAGCGATGAAGACGAAGATGGATTCTTGAAACTAAAGTTTTTACTTATTGAGAACACGAATCTGAAGCAATGGGAAGCAACAAGTTATCATTTTCCAAGCCTTGAGCACTTAGTCCTAACAGATTGCTATTCGTTGGAGCAAATACCTTTCGACTTTGCAGAGATTCAGACACTACAGCTGATTGAACTACACAAATGCATGCGTTCTGTTCTTATTTCAGCAGAGCAAATACAAGAGGAGCAACAAAGCTTGGGAAATGATGACCTCGTTATTCATGTGAACTATATACTTGAGTAAACATTAATAAAAAAGGAATACACTTTTTTTAAAAGCATAAAGAATATTTATTTTTTACTTGTTTCACTTTAGCAAATCAAAATCATAAAATTATTAATTGATTTTTTTATAATTGTAGCGTCTAATTCCGTTTGTATGCGCGCCAACTAATTCTATGAGATATTATATCTATTATTCCTCACCAACCATGCATAAAGTAACTTTGTTATCAAAGCTTCAACTGATAAGAAGAAATCATCACATGTTTCTAGTTAGCTATATCTAGAATTTGAATTTAAAATCCCATAATTTTCAACACATGACTTCATTGACCATCTTTCAAAAACAATATAAGATTTACATTTATTCTATCTTTTCTGACATGATAAATGAAATTACACTGAATACGTTGTTGTGATTGTTATATTGTCTTTGTGTATTTCTAAAGAGATATGGATGTGAGTGGGAACATCCCATGTGCATATGCTCAAGAAAAGGTAATTGAAAACAATGTGTATGAATTGTGCCTGGGACCAAAAGAAATATAGAATGGTCCCTCATAATGATAATGAGTGAAAAATGTGAGTTATATTATTTTAGAAAAATAAATAGGAATCTTTTAGGTGTTGAATTACAATTGGTTCTTGTCAATTTTTTTTGTCTTTTTTTTTTTTAAAAGAGAACATAAAAAACGACTAAAGATAGAAAAAGTTAATTACCAAAAAGAGAAATACCAAATAAACATACTAATTAATTCTAGATTAAGAAAATTAAAATATCATAATACTAACTTATTTATTGAAACCTAATTTGAAAAGGATGAAAATTATTCTTTCTTTTGAACATGAAATAAAATTGATATTCTAAAATATTATTCTATTTTTGTAATTTTTCAATTTCAACAAATAAAACTTATCAAAGTAAAACAAAAATTAAAAAAAAAAAGATCAACATAGTAGTGAAATTCCAAAAGTGGGTAATTCAAAGGTAGGATATAAGAAGTGTAACCAAAGTAGAATTGAAAGGAAAATAACGTCAATATATATCAAGATACATAAAGCAAATGAAATAACATGCAATAGTGAAAAATTAAAGAATAAGATTCTATGCGATTACTAATTAGTATTTACTAAATTAAAGAATAAGATTCTATGTGATTATTAATCACCGCTTTCAAACTTATTTGTACCTCTCATAAATATTTTACAATCAATGTCTTCAGACCTTCTTATTGGTACACTCATTCCTGCATCTCTCGATATATGTTCAAACTATTTCTATCTCGTTTCCTCATCTTAATCCTTGATAAAAAAGTATTTATCAGATTTCAATGCGGATATCAAATATCTAACACCGAATTAAGATGAAAAAGAAGAAAAAAATCCAAAGATGCTGTTTTTATTCCTGCCACATAGACTATTGGGTCAGCCATAAAAATATCTTCGTTAGCTGGCTGATGACGTGGACTTCCTCTGGTGGCAGGTTCAAGTCTCTAGATATTTTCACCTCAAAATATCCTTCAACCACGTGTCGACCAAACTCTTTTTGCCATCCAAACACCTGTAAACTACCGAAATGCCATTGACTATCAATACTAGTTTGTATTTTTTATTTCTAAATTCTAATAGTATACTATTAGTTCTTACTATTTTTTATTTCTATAGATAATAATGAAAAGTTACACTTTTAAGATCCACATTTTTTTTTATATATTGATAGCGTTATTAAATACTTATGAAATAAAAAAAAACTTATTACTCTTTTTTGAACTAATTAAAAGGAAAAAGGTATTGTATATAAATATATATATTAAAATAGAGCGATTATTATTTTATCATGATTATTATTTACAAAATATAGTAAGTAATTGTTCGATTTTGGATTCAAATACCTTCTTTTACTCTTTTAGTATGTTTTCCATTAATTACTGCTTACTTATTATAAGTTGCTAGAAAGTGACACGGCTTGGACAACATGTCTACTTTAGAAGCCAGGGATAGTTTTATCTTTCTTTGTGCAATTACACATGTCCTTGATTGATAAAAATATGAAAGACTAGATTTACCCTTACTCCTCTATTATTATTTTTTTGGCAATTAACGAATTTTATTAATTACCATAACCATGAGAAATTATTTTACATTTAACCCTTGTCAAAGACAAAATCCATGAAAAACAATGTCACAACTATCAACGAAATGTGATATCTAATGTGAATTGTAGAGTTTTTAAACCATCGAGTCTTTAATTGCATATTACGCTCGAAGCTATTAGGCCAATGACATATATTTGTTGGAGCGTCACACATCACATTGCATCTCCGCTAAAACGCTTAAAGAAACTATCAACTAAATATAGACATAGCAACAACTATAGCCTTCAATATGCATTTTTGTGCATTCTTAATATTTTCATATCATTAAATACAAAATATATACCTAAAATTGAGGAATCAATTATACATAGTACTAGAACTAGAATACTTATTCTTAGGCCACTTAAATATATTTTTAAGTAGCTAGAACAGCTAATTAACCACTAATATAATCCTATGTTCCTTAATCCTAGTATATAATTCTACTTTAAATATAATCAGTAGGTCAAGTGTGATAATGACATCCATAATTATCGTTTATCACACTCCAATTTAATAATAATGTACCCAAAATAATAAATTAACATTGAAGCATAACTATGGCCTATGGGTTCTCAATACAAGAATATTCTCTCAAACAGGTATATAATTTTTTTATAAATAGTTCTAGTTTAAAGCATAGTTACAAAACGTAAATATAATTTACTTATTTTTGAAACATAACTATAATTATTGTATCAGGTAAAAGAATTGTATCATGCGGATATCAATTACATCAACAACTGATTATATTCAAACAACAGGTATCATCCGTATCAAACGGATATCAACGCATACTATATCAATTGATAGGTTCAATCTTTATGTTTCTATCATCAGAATTCATTATACTTTTAAAATTACGAATTCAAATATTTTAATATTAAAACACATATGTCTATGCACGATATCAGAACCTAGTATTAATCCAGTTCTTACATCCCCCCCCCCCCACCCACACACACACACATTGAAAATATCTTACTTTCGGTGTGAACTATGAATTAAATTTCAAAAAATAGCAATTCTAAAAAAGATTATTTAATTTTGTAAACAATAATAGTTTCAAATTCCATAGCAGAAACTCCAGTACATTGTCATAGAGTAAAACTTGTAAAAACAACAACATATCTAGTGTAATCTCACAAGTGAAGACTAGGGTGATAGGATGTAAACAAACCTTATCCTTACCTTTGTGGTGTAGAGAGAGGTTGTTTTCGATAGACCCTCGACACAACAATAAAGAAAAGAATTTGAAGCATGGTAGCAAGAAAATATGACAGCAAAACAGTAAGATACAAATCAAATATTGAAGCAACAAGTAGTAATGCACATCGAAGAAAAAGAAATAAAGTGAAACAATACTTGGCTACCAACTAACCTTCTAATCTAATCCTCAACTTTCACTCCTTTCTATATAGGGTCATATTCGGAGTAAAACTTGTCGATTTTGAAATTACCTGACTATAGTTATTTTTCGAAGATATGTCCGAAAAGTGGCTCTCCAGTATGAATTGGGTCTCTAACAAACTATTCCAACTTGCTTTTTGGTATAAGTCTTAAATACAATTTGAGTCTCAATCTGACAAATAATTCAATGAGCAAAACAAGAATTCTCACTTCTACCGTTCCACCAACCCCACCACTATTCTCTTGGAGAGAAACAGACACAAAGAGAAGACTTCTCTTTACAAACCCTTAAAAGTCTTGCATTCCCATCCATTACACTGCCTTCTTCTTTCATAAAGAATTGGTTTTGAGAATCTAAATCAACAACTCAGAACTTCCTCCTACTGTCCTGTTTAGCAAGAAACTAACAAACAGCGATATGGCGGCGTATGCTGCTGTGACTTCACTTACACGTTATGAGGATCTTCCAGAAAACATTAGTTGTCGTCATGTAGCTGTAGCTGTTTTCCCTAAGTATACACACATTGAACTTTCTGAATTTATGCCACTCACACGTTCTGTTTTCTTCAAAAGTCCATACATTTTTTATTTCTTCTCACAGTCAAGCTTTAGATTACTTAGGATATTAGATGCTTGCTTTACATCTTCTTTGTCCTGGGGTCAGTCCATATCCGAATTTATTCATTTGAGGTATCTTGCTTGTCCGTCCTTCGATGGCCTTGTGCAATCAATATGCAAGCTTCGGAATTTACAGAACTTAGTTATTCATGATTTATGCTCATTTGCTTCACTTATAACAACCCAGTCCCTACCATGGGAAGTTGTGAATAATTCTCAACTAAGACATATCCATTCAAAAGTTTTAAGTCTTTTCATACCCCCACCTACATCAATAATTGCTGAGAGGGAGAGTCACTTACAAACGTTAACCGGATTGGAGCCCTCATCTTGTAACGATGAGGTGTTTCTAAGAATTCCAAATTTGAAGAAGTTGGGAATATTAATTGTTGATGATTCAGACACTATTAGGAAGTGTTATTGTCTGTATAATCTTGTACATTTAACTCAGCTTGAGAAGCTCAAAGTTGAGTTAAGAGAGAAGGGTCTGATAATTTATACGCAGATGACTGAAGATTGGTCTATCTCTTCGAGGCTACACATTCCACATTGTGACAATTTCCCACCAAACCTTAAGAAGTTAACATTGTGCAGAACAAACCTACAATGGGAAGACATGAACATTCTCAGAAAATTACCTAATCTTGAGGTGCTCAAACTTAAACTTCATGCCGTTCTCGGACTAATTTGGAAACTAAGCGATGAAGACGAAGATGGATTCTTGAAGCTAAAGTTTTTACTTATTGAGCGCATGAGTCTGAAGCAATGGGAAGCAACAAGTTATCATTTTCCAAGCCTTGAGCACTTAGTCCTAACAGAGTGCTGGAGCTTGGAACAAATTCCTTTCGACTTTGCGGAGATTCAGACACTACAGCTGATTGAACTACACAAATGTAAGCGTTCTGTTCTTGTTTCAGCAGAGCAAATACAAGCGGAACAACATAAGATCTACATTTATTCTAGTTATCTATATCTAGAATTTGAATTTAAAGTCCCATAATTTTCAACTCATGACTTCATTGACCATCTTTCAAAAACAACATAAGATCTACATTTATTCTATCTTTTCTGACCTGATAAATGAAATTACACAAAATACGTTGCGATTGTTATATTGTCTTTGTGTATCTAAAGTGATATGGATGTGAGTGGGAACATCCCATGTGCATATGCTCAAGAAAAGGAGATTGAAAACAATGTGTATGAATTGTACCTTGGTCCAAAAGAAATATAGAATGGTCCCTCATAATGATAATGAGTCAAAAATGTGAGTTATATTATTTTAGAAAAATAAATAGGAATCTTTTAGGTGTTGAATTACAATTGGTTCTTGTCTATCTTTTTCGTCTTTTCCTTTTTTTAAAGAGAATATAAAAAAAATACTAAAAATAGAAAGTTAATTACCAAAAAGAGAAATACCAAAATAAACATACAAATTAATTCTAGATTAAGAAAATTAAAATATCATAATACTAAACTTATTTATTGAAACCTAATTTGTAAAGGATTTTCTTTTTTTTGAAAATGAAATAAAATTGATATTCTAAAATATGATTCTATTTTTGTAATTTTTCAATTTCAACAAATAAAACTTATCAAACTAAAACAAAAATTACAAAAAAACAATGTAGTAGTGAATTTCCAAAAGTGGGTATAAAAAAGGTATGATATAAGAAGTGTACCGTAACCAACGTAGAATTGAAAGGTAAATAATGTTAATAAATATCAATAATAGTTTCAAATTCCATAGCAGAAACTCCAGTACATTGTCATGGAGTAAAACTTGTAAAAACAACAACATATCTAGTGTAATCTCACAAGTGAAAACTAGGATGATAGGATGTAAACAAACATTATCCTTACCTTTGTGGTGTAGAGAGAAGTTGTTTCCGATAGACCCTCGACTCAACAATAAAGAAAATAATTTGAAGCATGGTGGCAAGAAAATATGACAGCAAAACAACAAGATACAAATCAAATGAAGCAACAAGTAGTAATGCACATCGAAGAAAAAGAAACAAAGTGCAACAATACTTGGCTACCTACTAACCTTCTAATCTAATCCTCAACTTTCACTCCTTCCTATGTAGGGTCATATCCGGAGTAAAACTTGTAGATTTTGAAATTACCTGACTATAGTTATTTTTCGAAGATATGTCCGAAAAGTGGCTCTCTAGTATGAATGTAGTTTGGGCAAGTTTCATGACTTTGGGTCTGTGAAACTATTCCAACTTGCTTTTTGGTCCAAGTCTTAAATACAATTTGAGTCTCAATCTGACAAATAATTCAATGAGCAAAACAAGAATTCTCACTTCTACCCTTCCACCAACCCCACCACTATTCTCTTGGAGAGAAACAGACACAAAGAGAAGACTTCTCTTTACAAACCCTTAAAAGTCTTGCATTCCCATCCATTACACTGCCTTCTTCTTTCATAAAGAATTGGTTTTGAGAATCTAAATCAACAACTCAGAACTTCCTCCTACTGTCCTGTTTAGCAAGAAACTAACAAACAGCGATATGGCGGCGTATGCTGCTGTGACTTCACTTTTGCATACCCTGGATAGTCTATCTCAAACTCATATTCTTTACAAAAAAGAGCAAACTGAAGTCCTCAGTGACAAGTACACCTTCCTTAAAACCTTTCTTGAGGATTTTACTAATAATTTCCATGAAGATGTAAAGATGAAGCATCTCGAAAGGATGATCCAAGAAGCTGCTAATGGAGTGGAAGATACTATTGACTCACATGTATATGATAGCTATGTTTTAGTACAAAGCAATCGAGTACGAAGAAAGGCTTATACGATCTTTCATCAAAACTTGGAATATGCAATTGAGGAAATTGGTTTGATACAAAAAGAGGTTATGAAAAAGATAAAGGTCAACAGCAAAATCTCTCATTCAAGAGATACTTCATCTCAGATCCCTTTGGATCAAAAAGATGTAATCATTGGACTGGATGAAGACTTGCTAAAGATAAAAGATCGACTCATCGTGCAATCATCAAGACTCGAAGTTGTCCCCATTATAGGGATGGGTGGTATAGGCAAGACCACACTGGCTAGAAGAGTTTATGATGATTCCTTGATTGCATACCATTTTTATGTTCGAGCATGGACAAAGGTATCTCAAGAATTTGACACTAGAGAAATTTTTCTTGGTATTCTTCGCTCCATTGGCGCAGTCAACGATGAAGTAGAAAGAAACAGTACTACTGAGCAATTGGCTGAAAGAGAAAGAAACAGTATTACTGAACAATTGGCTGAAAGAGTTTATCGAAGTTTAAAAGGGAGGAAGTATCTTATTGTCCTAGATGATATGTGGTCTATCGAGGCTTGGCAGCATGTGAGGAGATCATTTCCGGATGATCATAATGGAAGTCGAATCGTGTTGACCACAAGGCTTGTAGATGTTGCATCTTGTGCTTGCTCTGGCAATTCCCTTCACCAGATGAGCTTTCTGAGCATGGAGGAAAGCTGGACTCTTTTACGCGATAAGGTCTTTGGGAATGGTGGTTATCCTCTGGAATTGGAGAAAATTGGGAGGTACATATGCCATCAGTGTCAAGGGTTGCCACTTGCAGTTGTTGCAATTGGTGGACTACTTTCCAAGGTGAGCAAGGAAAAAAGTTCTTGGGAGAATGTTGCAGAAAAAGTAGGATCACTTATGACCAGTGACACTATGGATTGTTTGAACATACTTTCTTTGAGCTACAACCACTTGCCTCAGTACTTGAAAACATGCTTCCTTTATATGGGAGTTTTTGCAGAAACTCTTGAGATTCCAGACATTCCGGTCTGGAAGTTAATAAAGTTATGGATTTCTGAGGGCTTCGTCAAGAAAGTCAATCATAAAAATATAGAAGATGTGGCAGAGGAAAATTTGAGGGAGTTAGTTGATAGAAGTTTGGTTTTGGTGGGGAAACATACTTCCCTAGGAAAAATCAAGACTTGTAAGATGCATGATCTCGTTCGAGATATGTGTTTGAGAGAAGCCCAATATGAGAATTTTATACACTTCAAAATAAGGTATGACTACGATGATCTTCTAGAAAACATTAGTTGTCTACGTCGTGTAGCTGATTTACATAACTATACACGCATTGACCCTTATAAACCTTATAAACTTATGCCATTCACACGTTCTGTTTTCTTCAAATATTCATACTGTTTTTTTAACCGCATACAGATGAGCTTTAGATTACTTAGGATATTAGATCTTTGCTCTACATCTTCTATCTACTGTAGTCAGCCCATATCAGAACTTGTTCATTTGAGGTATCTTGCTTGTCCGTCCTTCTGTGGTCTTGTGCAATCACTATGCAAGCTACGGAATATACAGAACTTAGTTATTCATGATTATTGTTCATGTTTAAATCCGTATAAGTTCGATATGAGAACCCAGTCCCTACCATGGGAAGTTGTGAATATGCCTCAACTAAGACATATCCATACAAAAAATTTGAGTCTTTTCATACCCCCACCTACATCAATAATTGCTGAGAGGGAGAATCACTTACAAACGTTAACCGGATTGATGCCCTCATCTTGTAACGATGAGGTGTTTCTAAGAATTCCAAATTTGAAGAAGTTGGGAATTTTAATTCTTGATAATTCAGACACTATTCAGAAGTGTTATTGTCTTGCAAATCTTGTACATTTAACTCAGCTTGAGAAGCTCAAAGTTGAGTTCCAAGTGAATTCTCTGCTCTATCAAAGGATGTGGAGCAAAGGTTGGGTGGACCTTTCTTGGCTACACATTCCACATTGTGACAATTTCCCACCAAACCTCAAGAAGTTGACATTGTGCAGAACAATCCTACAATGGGAAGACATGAACATTCTCAGTAAGTTACCTAATCTTGAGGTGCTCAAACTTAAAGATCATGCCTTTCAAGGACTAATTTGGAAACTAAGCGATGAAGACGAAGATGGATTCTTGAAGCTAAAGTTTTTACTTCTTGAGAACATGAATCTGATGCAATGGGAAGCAACAAGTTATCATTTTCCAAGCCTTGAGCACTTAGTTTTAACAGGTTGCTGTTACTTGAAAAAAATTCCTTTTGACTTTGCGGAGATTCAGACACTACAGCTGATTGAACTACACAAATGTATGCGTTCTGTTGTTGTTTCAGCAGAGCAAATACAAGAGGAGCAACAAAGCTTGGGAAATGATGACCTTGTTATTCGTGTGAACAGTATATATTTTGGTTTAGAATTATTTACACGTGCTAATTACGATAGGGTTGTGCAACTTTCTAGAGGATGGAGAGTAAGGTATGTATACTCAAGCAAATTTGCAGAAGTTCATGATCTTTCCTGTCTGTGTATTTCGATTTCTTTTTTTTTCAAATTCTGGGAAGTAAGTTGGTGAAATAGTCATGTTTCAACTTGTTTAGGACTGAGACTTAGTTTAGTGAATCTATATCTATATACATTCATCAGAAAGAATACATTACCCTTAGGTGTTTCTTTGTTTTGCTCGTTTTAACTCTTATCTATACTTTAAACATTTTTTTGTGTTTTACTTGCTTCTTTTGTTTACAATAATGTTTTATCATTATGAATATGTTGACCTTTAGTCAATTTTATTTTTTCTTTAGTTCAAAACAATATAATTAAAGAGACGTTGAAAAATTCCAAATACGTGAAACGTAATCTTCTCTTTATTTTGCTTTGCTCTTTCGATCTTAATTTATATAACATATTTCGCTTTTTAGTATGTCTCAAAACAAATTACTACATTTTCTAATTTGTATATATATTAAAATTGTGGATATCATATTTTAGTTATGATGTTATACTTTAGTTAAAGAATATTTCTTTTTTAATTGTTCACTTTAGCGAATCAAGATAATAAAATTATTAATTGTTTTTTTTATATAATTGTAGCGTCTAAGTTTGTTTGTATGTGCGTCAACTAATTCTATGATATACTATATCTATTATTGCTCACCAACCATGCATAAAGTAACTTTGTTATCAAAGCTTGAACTGATAAGAAGAAATCATCACGTGTTCTTGGGTAGCTATATCTAGAATTTGAATTTAAAATCCCATAATTTTCAACACATGGCTTCATTGACCATCTTTCAAAAACAATATAAGATCTACATTTATTCTATCTTTTTTGATCTGATAAATGAAATTACACTGAATACGTTGTTGTGGTTGTTATATTGTCTTTGTGTATCTAAAGAGATATGGAAATGAGTGGGAACATCCCACGTGCATATGCTCAAAGAAAAGGAGATTGAAAACAATGTGTATGAATTGTGCCTTGGTCCAAAAGAAATATAGAATGGGAAGACATGAACATTCCCAGAAAATTACCTAATCTTGAGGTGCTCAAACTTAAAGATCATGCCTTTCGCGGACTAATTTGGAAACTAAGCGATGAAGACGAAGATGGATTCTTGAAGCTAAAGTTTTTACTTCTTGAGCGCATGAGTCCGAAGCAATGGGGAGCAACATGTTATCATTTCCCAAGCCTTGAGCACTTAGTTCTAACAGATTGCTATTTGTTGGAGCAAATTCCTTTTGACTTTGCGGAGATTCAGACACTTCAGCTGATTGAACTACACAAATGTATGCGTTCTGTTCTTATTTCAGCAGAGCAAATACAAGAGGAGCAACAAAGCTTTGGAAATGATGACCTCGTTATTCATGCGAACTATGTACGCGAGTAAACATTAATCAAAAAGGTATACACTTTTTTTAAAAGCATAAAGATTTTTTATTAGCTAGATTCCTTCGAAATCTGAAAATGATTTTTATATTCATCATTTTCACTAAGGTGCTAATTACAATTGGTTTGTGCATTGCAGACGTAACGACTAGCTGATGGATTATTGTGGCATGCGTAAAAGGTAACAAGTAGCTAAGCGCTCAGGGTAGTATGCCTGTAGAAAGAAACTGTGTGAAATGTAGCTGGCAGAATCAATATAAAGAACTGAACTATGTATATTAGCATTCCAATTTCATTGGGTGTGCGCCAGCGTCAGATCCTCCAAAAGGAGTGCATTTTTGGAGGGTTTTCCACGGGTGCCACATCATTTTTAGAAAGTTTGAGTGACATAGATTGCTCCTCATTTGTCTAAACCGAGATTCAAGAACTTAAGAAGAGCAACAATTTTGATCAAAATTTAAGTTAGTGGAGCATATCGAAACTATATGTTACATCAATGACACCTCATAGCTATGTTGCTCAGACCTCCAAAAATGTTGCGGCAACCATGTCGGATCCTCCAAAAAAAGCATAGCTCTAGGAGGATCAGACACACACCTAACAATATGTTTGAAGAGTTTGAGCAATATTATAGTGAGTTCTTCTACTAAGCCGTTAATCTTGACTCTTTGAACTGTCTTATAGCTGACAAGAGACGTATAACGCTGTCCATGGTAGAAGAATTATGTATCTTTACATAACACTGGTTATGTGCGTCTCTATACTAATGGTTTGTGCACTATAGAAAGACAAAGGGATAACCTGTAAAAACTGAAAACCAGTGATCATTCCACGAACATCAACATTGCTATAGGTAATATTCTGGAGATCAAGAATTCCAATAAGTTTCTCGTTTCCTATTTCTCTACCATTGAACGAACTGAAACGAGCACAAAGGAGGTCCAAGTTAGAAACAGAACCATGATTCTCAGTATAAAAAACATATTTCGATAGACGAATAGCTGAGGAACACGTGAGTCGAAGTTACAAAACCTCCAAAAGCTAAATTTTCCAGGTTACATTATACTATAGTGTCAAATCTATTGCATCAGATAACAGGAGAGACGTAATTCCTCTGTACTTTCTTGTTAAAACAATCATCTTCATTAGATAGCGTTTACCTCACTAAGCAGTTTATTGTTATCACCATATTTTGGACAAGAACGAGAAGAAAGTTTCCTTCATTACTTCGCGCCTCATTGAAAAGACAGATAGCAGAGCGACTAAAACAACACAATGGAAAAGTAGCACGTAAAAGGATCTACAATCCCAAAAAAGCACACTCAGAACAAGACTCTTCATACAATATTCTAGTCAAACATATGCATTCATTTCTCTCAAATCACAAGTCACAAGCAGTTGTAAATAATATTAAACTTTCTAGTGCAACTTCCCTTCACAAGTCTCAAGCAGTTGTAAATGATATTAGTTATACATAGCATAATACCAAAAAGAGTGACAAGATATTAGTAAAACACAAAGCTAATGCATGCATTATTTTTTCTAATACATCCTACCATACGACCCCATACTCAAAACAGACACTTCAATTTACACAAAACAAAGTAAATGTTAAAAACTTTACAAGTTATCCCTCAAGTGCAACTTTCCAAATGGTCAAAGAGAAACACGGCTGAATGAAAATGATACCTTGCAATTGTTTTGTCTAGTAGATGAACCACATATTCTGCATAAGAGGCGAATGTGTCAATACTAACACTATAGTTAAAGAGTAATCATTAGCATCCTATAGAAATGGAGAGACTATAACATCAACATACCCAGTGAAATCCCACAAAGTGGGGTCTAGGGAGGTTAGAGTGTACGCAGACCTTACCACACGAGATTGTCTAATTAAACTTGACCAATGGCCCATTAGCAGGACAATAAAAGATAAAAAGGCATCATTGAGAGAACCAACCAGAATATTTCTCATAAAAAAAACACAAACAAGATAAACAGTCATGGACTAGCCAAGAACAAGAACATCAAAAAAGAACTGTTACTCTTAAGGGAAAAAATAATTTACTCTTGAATTGTACTTGATCCTTGGAAGGAAAATGTTTGCTAAGTTTGATTATCACAACAGGATACCCATTCTTGGACAATCCCTGTAAATAAACTTTTTCAGCTACTGATTCATCTGCAACTTCAGAATCAGTGATGTACCCAAGTGGAACCATCTCAGCCCTCCATTTTTTCCACTGACAAAACATCTTAGCAGCTTTCTCTGAGTTCATTGATCTTGCAATCAAGAACCTCATCAATGTCTTCTCTCCATAACTCTACAACAACAACATCAACAACAAAAAACTGATTATCAGTACAAAGATTTCAACTTTACACTAAAATAGGAAAAAATGGAGCATTTTCTTTCGGCATAATACATAAATATATCCCTTTAAGTCCATTTCAACTAGCATCTATACCCTCAAACTTTTGATAGACAGTTAAATTTATATGAAGTGACATAATACACGTAGGAGGCTACACAGGACACTAAATTGTCACGTACGACATCACATAAGACTAATATACTTATTTGTTTAATTTTATATACATTTAAGTGTCTGGTTAAACAACAAGTTTTTGTATTATGCATTTTCTTTTCTAAAGAAGAACTGATTATTAGTACAAAGATTTGAACTTTACACTACAAGAGGAAAAGGGGGTCATTTTTTTTTTAAAAAAAGAACTGATTATCAGTACAAAGATTTAAACTTTACACTAAAATAGGAAAATGGGGGTCATTTTTTCTCACTTCAGTGGAAGAACC
This sequence comes from Solanum stenotomum, assembly GCF_019186545.1. Taxonomy (NCBI): domain Eukaryota; kingdom Viridiplantae; phylum Streptophyta; class Magnoliopsida; order Solanales; family Solanaceae; genus Solanum; species Solanum stenotomum. Next base: position 55,396,674 of record NC_064287.1, read on the forward strand.
AAGCTTTTCAACTGATTTCCTCATTTGTGTCAATGCAATTTCTTGATTTCTGTCCATTTTCAGTTTCCTTTTCCCCCCAAACTTCAAAAGAATGATTTTTATGAAAAGAGAAGACAAATAAATACACAAAGTGAAATTTTTTTTATAAAAAATAGGGAACTTAAAAAGTGTCAAATCAAATAAATGGCAATTAATGGCCGAACTATGTATAGATGGACCAAGTTATGGAATAGAAGGGAAGAGATAGTTTGGTGCGGATATTTTGTTTTGATTTTTTCTTCATTTGATATATTTCAAGTGCGTATTAAAATCCAACTAATTTCGACGGCAGGTAGATGTATTGTTCCATATCAAATGTTTTTTAATATACAAGATTTGAATTCGAAATTTTAAATTAAGGAAGAAACATTTTGTTCACATCCTTTGGTGATAATTTGTTTATTTATGAATTACCTTTATTATTAATTTATTATTGTTATTAATATTATAAAATTTATTTTATTTAATAATAGGATAATTTGTGAAATAAGCTTAAACATTGTATGGAAATAATCTAATTTATTTTGAGATTAAGATATAGTAGTTTTTATTATTGTTGTGCTAGCAAAGACATCGAGTACTTTATCCAATTTGTAAGAGTGAACAATATTATAATTTGTAGGTGTTTGAACATGTCACGATTTCAAATTAATTCTTGGATATATAATTTGAAATTATTATTTCAAATTCCAAATTATCTAAAAAGTATGAATTGAAATCTCAAATCGTGATTTTTTTTAAAAGAATAATTAATTGTTTTTATTGTTGACTAGTATTATCAGTAATTTTTAAAATTGAACAAAATATATTACTAGCTTTTAGGCTTAAATAAGTCAAACCTCATTGATCACTTACCTAAAAATTTAATTTATTTATTAAAATTATTAATGACTAACTTTACGTTTTCAAGTCTACCATTGGCGCTATTAATAGGAGTTCTAATACATTAGCCTATTTTTTTCCTTACTCATTTAACATGCAATATGAGATACACAATAATACCTCTGGGAATTATTTATTTTACCTTTTATATAAGGTAATAATTCCATCATTTTAATATAAATAGTGAGACAAAATAATATCGAAATTAGCTAATACCTCAAATCAAAAAGTGCATAAAGTTAATTTCAAAACATTTATTTATCTTTTCTTTTACCTGTTGTAAATTTGTGATACTTTTTCCCTAGTAAAAATGCCTCACTAGAAGTCTAGAATGTAACCCATTTAATATTAATACTCACTCTATCTCATTTTTATACGAAGGTGTTACAGTTTGGAGAGAGTATTATTTTTTACTAAAATCTCATATATTTTTTTTCAAATTTTAGACATTAAGTATATGACTTATACTTTTCATATAGTTTTCAAATATGCAAATATTATGTTTAGAAAGTTTAAATCAATACATACCACAAATGGCAATAGAAGAAAACAACAGCATTGATATCACGGTGATCCCACTACAACAAATAAATGATTTTGCGATAATTATTGATAATGTTGTTGGAATCTTGAATTTTCACAGAATTTGTGATTTTAGCTTTGAGTTTACCTTGTGGTAATCTCCTTCAACTCATCATTTGTCTGCAATGCATAAATTAATTGTAATTAGCACCTTTTATATATAAATATATGACAAAATGACCAAAGAATATAGTTCAATCATCTAATGTTAAAAATATTTATCATAGAAAAGAGTAATTAAAATGTAAGAAAAAATCATTCAAAAGAAAAGTTATTTGACTCTATACACTTTCCAAGGGTAATTTGTATAGTTTTTACTTTTATCCTAGAGATAATGGTAAAAAACAAACGTGAACTATGATCACTCGTCGCGGGTTTCACATCTTATCTATCAGATGTTCCATTTTCTTACCTGAACTAAACACACCTAGTTGAGTGTGTTTTACTACATAGAGTGTGTGATAGTTGAGGTAGCAAACGAGAACAACTGATAGTTGAGATGTGAAAACTTGTGAAAAAGTGATAGTTTGTTGCTTCCCATTGCTTCAGATTCATGTCCTCAAGAAGTAAAAACTTTAGTCGCGAGAATCCATATTCCTCTTCATCGGTTAGTTTCCAACTATGTCCGTGAAAGGCATTGATCTTTAAGTTTGAGCACCTCAAGATTAGGTAACTTACTGAGAATGTTCATGTCTTCCCATTGTAGGTGTGTTGTGTACAATGTTAGCTACTGAAGGCTTGTGGGAAATTGTCATAGTGTAGAATGCGTAGTCGATGAGAGATGGGATCCTTAGATAAGAAGGTATGAGGGTTGAGGACAGCGGCGGAGCCAGAATTTTCAATAAGGGAATTCAAAATCTGAACCTTGGGATTGAAACCCTAGTTGAACCTTGCTAACTGAAATTTAGATGTAGGGCATGAGGAAGACTCATTCCCTCACTATGATAGCCTTATATGGAAGAACGAGAGTTCTTAAAGAAAGCTTGATGGAGATGCTTGAAACCCTAGGTTGTTCTTCTTGATCCTTGCTCTGAGTCTTGGGAAGAGTTTGAGAGTACTTCTAAGGTAGAACGCTGATAACGACCCTAATTGAGTTCCACAATGTCGAGGTTTAATTTAGGCTTAGAAAGATTGACAAAAGATTTAAATATCCTTAATTAATAATTGTTGATTTCTTTCACGAGGCCTAACTATGGCTCGTGGATTCCATCCGTGGAATCCAGGCCAAAATAGGAGTGTCAGAAGAGTCCAGCTTTCCGTCACGCTCAGGAAACACATTTGGTGAAGAGGATTACCAGAGCTAGCACAAGAGGCAACATCTACAAGCCTTGTGGTCAACACGATTCGACTTCCATTATGATCATCCGGGAAAGATCTCCTCACATGCTGCCAAGCTTCGATAGACCACATATCATCTAGGACAATAAGATACTTCCTCCCTTTTAAACTTCGATAAACTCTTTCAGCTAATTGCTCATAAGTATTGTTTCTTTCTACTTCACAGTTGACTAAGCCAATGGAGTGAAGAATACCAAGAAAAATTTCTCTCGTGTCAAATTCTTGAGATATATTTGTCCATGCTCAAACATAAAAATGGTATGTACTCAATGAATCATCATAAACTCTTCTAGCTAGTGTGGTCTTGCCAATACCACCCATCCCTATAATGGGGACTACTTTGAGTCTTGATGATTGCACGATGAGTCGATCTTTTATCTTTAGAACCTCTTCATCTAGTCCAACAATTATATCTTTTTGATTCAATGTGAACTGAGAAGAAGTACAATATTGCTGTGTAACACTTGATTGTGAGATTTTGTTGTTGAACCTTCTGACCTTTATCTTTTTCATAACCTCTCTTTGTATCAAACCAATTTCTTCAATTGCATATTCCAAGTTTTGATGAAAGATCGTATAAGCCTTTCTTCATTCCTGCCTGCTTTGTCCTTCGTATGAGCTATCATATACATGTGATTCAATCATATCTTCCATTCCATGAGCAGTATCTTGGATCATTCTTTCGAGATGTTTCATCTTTTTATCTTCATGGAAAACATTTGTAAAATCCTCAAGAAATGTTTGAAAGAAGGTCAACTTCTCGCGGAGGATTTTAGTTTGCTCTTTTTTGTAAAGAATCCAATGATCAGTTTCCGAGAGTTGATCTAGGCTTTGCAAAAGAGAAGTCACAGCAGCATACGCCGCCATATCACTGTTTGTTTCTTACTAAAACATGGAAGAGTAAGGAGTTCTGAGTTCTTGATCAAGATGCCCAAATTAAAGTCAATTCTATATGCATTTTTAGAAAGAAATGAAGGGTACAAATATGTTTTTTTAAGATTCAAGTTGGAATAAACAACACAATATAGTTAGACTGAGAAATGATATTCAATATACTTTTGCAGGTATCCATCAAGTTGGAATAGTTTAAATCAGATGAGTTCAAAAGTTTGGCACCATACCCAGTGCAATTCCGCAAGTAGGGTGTGCGGAGGGTAAAGTGTACGTAACCTTGTGAAGGTAGACACACTATTTTAAGTAGACTATCGGCTCAAATAACACATATAAAAATCAAGTTTGGAAAGGAAATATAGTAAGAAAAAGTCATGCTAAAAATAACCCAGAAGAGAATAGTAACAAAAAAAATATATTATGGTAATTAAAGAATAAAACAGTAGGAAAGTAATAGTAACAAAACTAATAAGGAAAACCTAAGTTGCACTCTTCACTTTTGGATCTGACCTCTACATCTGCACCCAAGTGTGAGCTAACGATAGACTTAATTTGTTAAATAACTCAATAATATGGAGCCCAAATGTAATTTTCTAACTTTGTTTCTTTTTGTATTTCTTTCCACAAAAATATTGAACTTTCAACTTCACACATAAAATAAATGTTAAATTTGTCTTACCTTCCCCTCCAAAATAACCTCTTCTAAAATGGCACAAATGAAGAAATTGCACTGACCCAAATGAGGAAATCAGTTGAAAAGCTTGGATCTTCCACTGATGTAAGAAAAAATTGAGTCCCCTTTTCCTCTTTTAGTGTAAAGTTCAAATCTTTGTACTGATAATCAGTTTTGATTGTTTTTTTTTTAAAAAAATTACCCCATTTTCCTCTTTCAGTGTAAAGTTCAAATCTTTTTACTAATAATCATTTTTTTTTTTGTAGAGTTATGGAGAGCAACAGTTATGAGGTTCTTGATTGCAAGAGAACTTCTTTTCTCTCATAGAAAAGTTTCCTCTTTCTTTTTCTCAATACACTGCATTTTTGTTATTGTTATTGTTGTGTTGTTGTGGGTTAGTACATAAATGTTGATCTTGTTTGTGCTTAGTTATTATTTCAAAAAGTCAACCTTCTTCTTGATTCCAATCTTTTTCTCAATACACTGCCTTCTTCTTTCATAAAGAATTGGTTTTGAGCATCTAAATCAACAACTCAGAACTTCCTCCTACTGTCCTGTTTAGTGAGAAATTAACAAACAGCGATATGGCGGCGTATGCTGCTGTGACTTCACTTCTGCAAACCCTGGATAATCTATCTCAAACTCATACATCACATTCTCTTCTTTACAAAAAAGAGCAGACTGAAGTCCTCAGTGACAAGTACACCTTCCTTAAAACCTTTCTTGAGGATTTTACTAATATTTTCCATGAAGATGTAAAGATGAAGCATCTCGGAAGGATGATCCAAGAAGCTGCTAATGGAGTGGAAGATACTATTGACTCACATGTATATGATAGACATGTTTTAGTACAAAGCAAGCGAGTACGAAGAAAGGCTAATACAATTTTCCATCAAAACTTGGAATATGCAATTGAGGAAATTGGTTTGATACAAAAAGAGGTTATGAAAAAGATAAAGGTCAACAAGTTCAACAGCAAAATCTCTCATTCAAGAGATACTTCATCTCAGATCCCTTTGGATCAAAAAGATGTAATCATTGGACTGGATGAAGACTTGCTAAAGATAAAAGATCGACTCATCGTGCAATCATCAAGACTCGAAGTTGTCCCCATTATAGGGATGGGTGGTATAGGCAACACCACACTGGCTAGAAGAGTTTATGATGATTCCTTGATTGCATACCATTTTTATGTCCGAGCATGGACAAATGTATCTCAAGAATTTGACACTAGAGAAATTTTTCTTGGTATTCTTCGCTCCATTGGTGTGGTCAACGATGAAGTAGAAAGAAACAGTACTACTGAGCAATTGGCTGAAAGAGTTTATCGAAGTTTAAAAGGGAGGAAGTATCTTATTGTCCTAGATGATATCTGGTCTATCGAGGCTTGGCAGCATGTGAGGAGATCATTTCCTGATGATCATAATGGAAGTCGAATCGTGTTGACCACAAGGCTTGTAGATGTTGCCTCTTGTGCTTGCTCTGGCAATTCCCTTCACCAGATGCGCTTTCTGAGCATGGAGGAAAGCTGGACTCTTTTACGCGATAAGGTCTTTGGGAATGGTAGTTACCCTCCGGAATTGGAGAAAATTGGGAGGTACATTGGCCATCAGTGTCAAGGGTTACCACTTGCAGTTGTTGCAATTGGTGGACTACTTTCCAAGATGAGCAAGGAAACAAGTTCTTGGGAGAATGTTGCAGAAAAGGTAGGATCACTCATGACAAGTGACACTATGGATTGCTTGAACATACTTTCTTTGAGCTACAACCACTTGCCTCAGTACTTGAAAACATGCTTCCTTTATATGGGAGTTTTTGCAGAAACTTGTGAGATCCCGGTCTGGAAGTTAATAAAGTTATGGATTGCTGAGGGCTTCATCAAGAAAGTTAATCATAAAAATCTAGAAGATGTGGCAGAGGAAAATTTGAGGGAGTTGGTTGATAGAAGTTTGGTTTTGATGGGAAAGCATACTTCCCTAGGAAAAATCAAGACTTGTAAGATGCATGATCTCGTTCGAGATATGTGTTTGAGAGAAGCCCAATATGAGAATTTTATACACTTCAAAACAAGGTATGACCATGACGATCTTCTAGAAAACATTAGTTGTCTATGTCGTGTAGCTGATTTCCATAAGTATACAGACAGTGGACTTTCTAAACTTACGCCACTCACACGTTCTGTTTTCTTCAAATATCCATACTTTATCTGTTCTGTCTCACCGTCGAGCTTTAGATTACTTAGGATATTGGATGTTTGCTCTACATCTTCTTTCTGGTGTAGGAAGCCCATATCAGAACTTGTTCATTTGAGGTATCTTGCTTGTCCGTCCTTCAATGGTCTTATGCAATCACTATGCAAGATACGGAATCTACAGAACTTAGTTATTCATAATTCACATCAATTTGGTTTGATTATGAGAACCCAGTCCCTACCATGGGAAGTTGTGAATATGCCTCAACTAAAACATATCCATACAAAAAATATTAGTGTTTTCATACCCCCACCTACATCACTAATTGCTGAGAGGGAGAATCACTTACAAACGTTAACTGGATTGATGCCCTCATCTTGTAATGATGAGGTGTTTCTACGAATTCCAAATTTGAAGAAGTTGGGAATTTTAATTCTTGATGAATCAGGTACTATTCAGAAGTGTTATTGTCTTGATAATCTTGTACATTTAACTCAGCTTGAGAAGCTCAAAGTTGTGGTCAGAGAGAGTTTTCTGCTAATTTTTAGGCCGATTAGCAAAGATTGGGCTATCTCTTCGTGGCTACACATTCCACATTGTGACAATTTCCCACCAAACCTTAAGAAGTTAACATTGTGCAGAACAAAACTACAATGGGAAGACATGAACATTCTCAGAAAATTACCTAATCTTGAGGTGCTCAAACTTAAACATCATGCCTTTCACGGACTAATTTGGAAACTAAGCGATGAAGACGAAGATGGATTCTTGAAGCTAAAGATTTTACTTCTTGAGAGCTTGTATCTGAAGCAATGGGAAGCAACAAGTTATCATTTTCCAAGCCTTGAGCACTTAGTCCTAACAGATTGCCGGTACTTGGAACAAATTCCTTTCGACTTTGCAGAGATTCAAACACTACAGCTGATTGAACTACACAAATGTATGCGTTCTGTTATTGTTTCAGCAGAGCAAATACAAGAGGAGCAACAAAGCTTGGGAAATGATGACCTCGTTATTCATGCGAACTCTATACGTGAGTAAACATTAATCAAAAAGGTATACATTTCTTAAAAGCATAAATATTTTTTATTAGCTAGATTCATTCGAAATCTGAAAATGTTTTTTATATTCATCATTTTCACTTATTTATACTATAAAAGGTGCTAATTACAATTGGTTTGTGCATTGCAGACGTAACGACTAGCTGATGGAGAGTACCATAAGGTATACTCAAGCAAATTTGCAGAAGTTCATGATCTTTCCTTTATTTGTATTTCGATTTCCTCTTTTTCAAATTCTGGGGAGTAAGTTAGTGAAATAGTCATGTTTCAACTTGTTTAGGATTGAGACGTAGTTTAGTGAATCTGATATCTATATACATTCATCAGAAAGAATGCATTACCTTTGGAATGTATATATAGTTGAATAACTTCTCTTTTTATTGAAATTGATTCTATAAATCAGTTCTCCTCAACAAAACCTTTTCGTCCATACCAAACACACCCTTAGGTGTTTCTTTGTTTTGCTCGTCTTAACTCCTATCTAAACATTAACATTTTTTTTGTGTTTTACTTGCTTCTTTTGTTTACAATAATGTTTTATCATTTTGAATATGTTGACTTTTAGTCAATTTTATTTTTTCTTTAGTTCAAAACAATATAATAAAAGAATAAATTATAATAATAAAATTTATTTTTCACTTTTATTTATTTTATTTAGATTTATCCACAACATGCTCAGTAAAATCTTATAAATGAGATCTCAAAAGGTTAAAATCTATGCAGACCTTATCATTGCTTCATGAAAGTAGAGAAATTGTTTCTAAAAGACTGTCGTCTCAAGTGCAACAATCTTGATATAAAGGAGAAGAAGACAATGAAGAGAGATCGAAAAATGAAACAGTGCAAAAGTAACTAGAACAACAATAAAATCATGTGATAATCGAAATGCTATAAACAACATATTAGGGTAGATTAGTATTAAAAAATAATAATAAACAATGATAAAAATAAAAAGCAAGAACTACAATAATATAACTCGTATCATCGCTAACACTAGTCACCTTAAGCAACACAACCTACTATCCTTTTACCATAATACGAGTCCTCCTCACCCTCCTATCTAGGGTCATATTTTTAGAAACTTGAAGTCGCCTCATATCATGTCTTATCACCTCTCTCTCCAATACTTTTTCAGCCTACCTCTGTCTCTCTTCGTACGCTCTATAACCAACTTCTCACACTTTCTCATTGGTGCGTTTATGCTTCTCCTTTTCAGATGTCTAAACCATCTTAGTCTAATTGCTCATCTTATTGACCAAAGAGTCACAATCACCTTATCTCGGATATTCTCATTTATAATACTCCTAGTATGATCACACATTCATCTCAACATCCGCAACATGCATTTTCTAAAGATAACATTTCTTGATTAGCCAACACTCAGACAC